>NC_056730.1:860515691-860815691 GCF_019279795.1 Protopterus annectens
AAAGACTGGAGGTGGATTGGACACTCTAAATTGGCCCTAGGCGTGAGTGCATGCATGTGTGCCTTCCATGGAAGGTTGGGTGCTGGGCTGGCAACTCGACACAGTAAAACTCTACTGCCAATCATGAACAGACAGGTGATCCCCTAACTGGGAAAAGCCGAAAGAAGAAGAAGAAGTGTTTAACTGTGATGTATCACAGTAAAAGTGAGTAAAACTAGATGTTATATCAACTACATTAAGTAGCAGCCAAGGGCAGGTATACACTGCTTGTTACAATACACAGAAGGCAGTAGAAAGTAGGGTTCCCACAGGCTAAGGTAGTCAATAATGTTAAATACAAGTGATGCTATCTAAGTTTTTGAATTATTTAAAAAGTAGTACATAACTAGTTATTTAAGTTTTGAAGGAAGAAACAGGTGTTCTTCTTTGCTGATCCAGTGTGTGTGTGTGTGTGTGTGTGTGTGTGTGTGTGTGTGTTGGGGGGGTATGCTAGCAAATATTTCAGATCTTAAGAATCCAGTTGAGAAGTTTGTGGGTAAAAACAGTTGTGGACTATGCTGTGAAACAAGTGAACCCACTGCTGCTTCTTATGGACAGGGAATAAAATTTATGCAATCAACAAGTAATTAGCAAACAAATTGCCTGCAAAACTTAGCAATAGACAGCAGTATAATGTGTGTTTGGAAGGAAAACATGAGCAACAGCTGTATGGTTACATGTTAAGGAAGTATAAGACAGCAGTAGTGTTGTAATCTCTTCTGATGTACAACGCAGCCGCAATGTACCAAACACCTACATTGAAATACTGCAGAAATGCTACAGTCTATGTAATTTATAACTGAATAGCACATAATCATTCATCTACGTATGGGTAACTTATGCAGTGTAGACATATTTGCAGAGTGACAGGTTAAAAGACAGGCTAGCCTCTGATGTGGTACAGTATGTGAAATATGTGACTTCAGAGGTTATATATAGAAGGCCAAAATCCCTCTGTGTTGTATGTGCACTTATATGCAGCATAGTTTGATGATCATACAACAGTAACATAAGCAAACTCTCCACTGTTCCTGAACATTGCTCCTGTGTTCTCTCCAGTGTTGATGCTGGATACCTTTTACAAGAGTGCCTAACAACAACCATCCATTTGCCATTCACTTTATCCAGCTATTACTAAAATAAAGCTAATACCCATAACAGATCAACAATAAAGTACCTTTGGAAAATTGAAGCCCAGATTCAGGCACTGAAATATGAAATATGTTCCTGTAGTATGATTCAGCTGAAACAAGCAAAATACTCACACAGCATAATAGTGGAATGTATCACAGTCTTAAAAATAACACTGTTACACAAAATGATAAGGGTGTTGTTAATCTCAACTAGACAACAATGGCTGGGACATGCAGACAGTGTAATTTTAACCAGTGAATAACACACACACACTGCAGCTGTTGTATAGGTGCCCAGGCTGATCGCCATTAAATTGTGGGACAGCATATCATTTCACCTAATGGAATAGCAGAATGCTAATTGTAATGTATATTAATGTGTAATCAGGGCTAAGCTAAGACATTAGAATAGAAAAGTCATATAAATGGAAGCAACTGTGGATTACAGAGATACATCACAGGAAAGCAGGTGCCTCAGCATGGCATATTTATTTATTTTTATTGACTGGAATAGTCCAACTTGGCAAGCAAATCCCTCTTTCAGTAGAGGCTTGGAGAGAAAAGCTCCAAATGATTAGAATAAAAATGTATATAGTAATGTTGTAATATGTACAGAGTTCTAAAGAGAACACTAAAATAAAAACGGAGACAACATATAATAATGGTCTAATATGTAGGTTTGCAATGAAACACTACATTAAGAATACAAACAACATATAGTAATGGTCTTCTTTTTTTTCTTTTGACTTTCCCAGTTAGGGGTCACCACAGCGGAACAACGGTCTGCAGAACGATTGGCAGTAGAGTTTCACGGTGTTGAGTTGAATATATAGTAATGGTCTGATATGCAAAATTCTAAGGGAGCATATAATTAATATAAAGCTCTTTGAGAAAGGTATTCAGTTTATCCAAGACTGAAACAGTTTAATTTTATGATGCAAATTGGAAGAAAAGGAGGTAGAGTTAGGGAAATAGGAGGTAACTGTGGGGAAAGTGTGAAGAAATGGAGAGAGAAGAGAAGGAAAAGTTGTAATTTAGGAAAATTGGAACATAATTCATGGAGAAATGGGAGTGAAATAGTACAGCTGTACAAGTGACTTGTGATGTATGCTTAAAGTGTCTGTTAGCCAGGTGCCTTGTAGCCGTAGTAGTGGCTTGAAGATTCCACATTATCCTAGTGAGGTACATGAGTAGGTGCTGTTCAAGTGTTGTTTTAATCTGGATTTGAAGCCTTTTAATTTGTTTATGTGTTTTATCGGAAGTGGTAACTTGTTACAAAGCTTGGTGACATTAACTAAAATACAGAACATCTCCTGCAGCACTGTTTGACTTTGTGGTGGCTAGAAGACATTTTTTACTGGAACGTAACTCTTTATGTGGTGAATACTGCTGAAGAAACTTTTTAGGGAAGGGCAGTTATTGGGGTTGTAAATAAAATTATGTAGATTAGAAGTTGTGATAGTTCTAACCATTATAGTTGTTTTAAGTTAAGAGTTAAGACAGTGGTGAGTCCTGTACAAGAAGTTCATCGCAAATTTTGCTGCTTTGTTGAAGCATGTCTGTAACTCAGGATGTTTAAAATTCCAAATGGATTATTTTTATGACATTCACACCTGGATGAACTTCTTGCTATGTTCAACAGACATGGGACTGAACCAATGCAATTTATTATTAGATTAAATAATCGGACTATTAACGAACATTTAGAGGACGTTAGTAATTTAAATACAGAGATTATTAATGACAATTGTTTTGATGATTTTAAAATGAAATATGATAATGTGTTTGATGGAGTAGAGCAACAAATGAAAATGAATTTAAACAGGAAACAAAAGAAGTCTGTGCATGGTGAAAATGAGTATATGCATAACATTGCATATCCTTTACCTAAATCTTATACTGGCCAACAAGAGCAAACAGGAATGATTCAAGATGGGGTTATTAAGGGAGCATCAGGTGGTTTTTAATAACAACAACAACAGGGAGTTACCTTATTCCCCTGGTTCAATCACGGTTCTTTACCCACACATTAAATGAAAGGGGAAAGTAATAATCAAGATGACGAAGTTCTGCAGTTAAGAAGCTCAGAGAGAATTTATAATAGAAATAGACAAATTAACAATTTTTTAGAACATCCTCACACTCCAAAAGGGTTCAGGAACAAAGGCAAAAAACAATTTTGGAGGAACAAGCCAGCAGCTTCTGTTTCGTACACATTAGGACTACTGAAAACTACAGCTGCATCTTGAAGCCTCTCTCTTTGAAACACATCAGAGCAAGCAGAAAAGTTTTATGTTCCCTGTATAGTATGGGACTGAGTCTGGTACAAAACAGACTAGTGATCTGGCAATCACACCTTGCATGTCTGGTCCCTCATGCCTTAGTAGATGTTTCACCCAATTAGGGACATGTTCGGAGGGCCCAAAGCCACTCATCACTCAGCCCTCAAACTTTCATTCTCAATGATTTGCCAAAAAAAAACAACAAATTTTATGAGAAATAAACCAAATATATGAGGAAAAAATGAGTATTTTGCTAAATTCTGGACAGTTGAAAGATGTGGTAAAAGCATTTATTTGTTGTGTCCTGCTCAACTTCTTTGCTCAAAATGTATATACAAAAGGAAGGCACACACAGGGTCAAGCATGGAGGAGGATGTTTAGAAGCACTACTCTCTGCTTTATGTGTATCTCTTAAATTTAGTATGCCTCAATGTAACTATTATATGCTGGTCTGGTCTAACTGAAACCTAGCATCATTGAAGAGTCCCGACCAGTACATTTTTACAATAAGAAAATCAATAAATTAAGGATCAATATACTGTTACTACCTTGTCAGTCATCTGTTGGCCATTTTGGGCATGCCCTATTGCATGACAATATGGTTAGCGGTGACAATATTGTGGCAGAAGAACTAAAGGCAAATCATGCCACTCTTTATTAAAAACCATGGCAATGGATCTCCAGCAAATCAGATATACAACCACTGCTCATGAAGCCAAGCTTCAGAGATTGGTAGCTGCCATTGCCCAACAAAATATGCTACTGACTGTTCAACAAACAATCACTGGGCTCCACTCTAGCTAATTGCAAGATTTAATAGAGAACAAGTAATGGCTTGCACTAAAGACTGACAGATTAGAAAACTATGCAAGGCTCAATAACCTTTGAATAATATGATTACCTGAAGGCATAGAGGTCAACAACCCCATACAGTTCCTAAAGAAAGAACTGGCAATATTGCTAAAGACCTCACATCTACCTATTATAGAAGAGTGTATCAGATCAACTGCAAGAATCAAATTTTTTACCAGCCAAGACATCTTATTTGTAAATGTCTTGACTTCAGTGACAATGAAGGCATCCTAACCACAGCCAGAGAGAATGGATCACATTTAAAGATAACTGGCTGCAGCATTAAATTCACTCTGGACTATAGTGCATCCTTGTATCATAAAAGGAAGCTGATGGTCCCCTTTATGTGTGCTTTCAGACATCCTGGCTGTAAAGTTAATTTAAGATTTCTGGCAACACTGACAATTATCAAGGGGTCTCTATAAACTGCTGTCAACACCCCCCAAAAACCTGTGCAATTGCTGCAGTTAAATAATAATCGATCTTAGCACTCCTATGCTGAACTCATGAATGTGATGACCCCACTTAAACCTGGAGCAGTAACTACGGAGATTCAGTCCTCGCCACTGTCCCCAGTAAAGAAGCATCACTGAAAGCAGAGATAGAAATACACAATTTCCCCTAAGAGTACATCAGGAACAAGCTCCAAACCTGGGACTGGACTATATGCTTCACTCCAGGCCCCCAATGAGTGTTCACACTAACCGCTGCAGAGCACTGTGTCCCATTTCTAGGTATTTGACAAACTCACTCTTAAATATTTGATATTTACACATGCAACACTCTTGGGAAAGACTGACACAGATTTACCTCCTATGTCCTCTTTCCCAAATTACAAGGTAATGGCTGTCACCAGTCAAATACCACAATACCCTTCAAAACAGGTGTTTGATTATATTGAGTAAAATAAATATCGATATAAATGGTGGCATGTAAATCAAGCAGAATGGATTTTCAGAGTGGCCCTGGTGTTATCACAATAAGCATCAACACTCTCAGGTTATTAAAAGTACTTTCTAATTAACCAGCCTCAATAAAAGGTATTAACATATTTAATAATAAATAAAATGATTTAAAACATGTATATACTGAATAACTGATTCTAATAGACCACAGACACACTGGACTTATGAAAATAACACAATAGGATAGATTACACAGTGATTATAGAAAAACTTTAACTATCTAACTATAGTTCCCTAACTATCTAAAGATTAACTGTCCCTGTCAAATCTAATTAACTCAGCCAAGCAAGATGATGCTCTTACTTCTGCCAAGTAAGATAAGAATTTATGCCCACACTTCAGGCTGTTGTTTGGTCCTCAGCAACTGAATAACAACTGCCACTATTATTGCTTAAGAGTGATAACTACTGATCTGGAAAACAACTGACAACTGAACAACAACTGAGCAACTAGAACAACTAATGAACTTTGACTCAGAACCTGCTTTTATAGCAGAATTGTTTAAAAGTCACAGGAAGCTGTTATGAGAATTCTACTCTCTCATATCAGACTTTAAAAAGGAAACAAACCAGCTGCTGTGGAAATTCTACTCCTTTCAGCTCTGGCACACAATGACACCACATCTAGGTCAGCTGACTGACATAACCTACATTCAGAATTCTTTTTTAAAAAACATGTACATTTGGTCAGCCAGACAAATGCTGTTTGATTCAAACATCTTACATTAATCAAAGTAATAATCAAAAACATGAACTTATTTACAAAATTATAGCTAGTCATGCTGGCATATATAACACGGGGTAATTACCATTATTTACAAGTATTTTCAAAATTTCAGCCAGCCATGCTAGCACAGATAACAATATTTGATATCCTCACATTTCTCCCCCTTTAAAGATTCACGCTAGATTTTGAAGTGACCCTAGAAAATCATTGCTTTAGAAAAATGGGGCTGACTGAAATGTATCAACCCATACCCTGTTTTGAGAATCCCTCTGCATTGGCATTGCTGTAAACTGGGCTGGCTAACACAGGGAGCACTTCTAAAGCTTCTTTAAGTTTTTTGAATGCCTGCTCATAATCTGTGGTCCACACTACCTTGTCTGGCTTGTTTTTCCTTGTTAGGTCAGTAAGGGGTGCAACTATTGTACTATAGTTGGTCCCAAATTTCCTATAGGACCCCACTTTCCCTAGGAAATCTTTCACCTGCTTATTGGTAACAGAGACAGGCTATGTCTGAATAGCTTTCACTTTGGTAGGTTCTGGCCTAATCTTACCACTCCTTACTCTATGTCCTAGGTAGGAGACCTCTGCCATACCCACCTGACACTTACTAGGCTTAATGGTCAACCCTGCCCTTTTTACTCTACCTAAGACCTTCCTGACATGTTGAAGGTGCTCTTGCCAGGAATGACTGTAAATGGCAATATCTTCCAAATAAGCGAGAAGATAATCTCATGCTCCTACTAAGATATGAAAGGTTACTATGGCATTCTTCATTCTAAAGGGCATCCTTGTAAACTCATACAATTAAAAAGGTGGTAGAAATGCTGACTTCTCTCTAGCAATGGGAGTCAAGGGTACCTGCCAGCATTCCTTGGTCAGATACTTAGTCCCACCTAGTTGTTCTAAAGCTTCATCTGTTCTAGGCATGGGGTACACATATGACTCTGTATAACTGTTTAACTTTCTGTAGTCTATGCAGAAACTTACACTACCATCTTTTTTTAGTACCAATACTACTGGGGCACCCCAAGGACTACTGGACTCCTGGATTACCCCCAGCTCCAACATCTCCTTTATCTCCTCCTTCAAAGTCTGTTTGACTCACTCAAGCACCCCATAAAGAACTTGCCTGATAGGCCTTTGGGGTCCAGTATCCACATGGTGCTATACTAGGTAGGCGAGTACACCCCAATTTGCCAGTGAACATACCTCCAAATTCCTGTAACACTGCTCATATTTCTTTAACCTGAATAGGGGATAGCTGCTGAGATTTTGCTACCTCTCTCACAGAAGTGTCATTCCAAGCATCACTGAGAAGGTCTATTACCAGATCCCCCTCAGACTCCTCCTGCTATCCCCTGTGAATACTCAGCACCAGGTCCTCCCTATTGTGATAAGACTTCATTATGTTAATATGGTACAACTTATGTCCCTGCCTCCTGCCTATCTTTTGGCATTGCTCACAGGTCCTGCAATACCCTGTTACATCTTTTGCAATCCTAGGCCAATAAAAATTCTGCATAATTCATCTCCTGGTCAACTTTATGCCCATATGATCTGCAAAAGGAATGTGATGGGTTATGGCTTGAGGTGCCAGAAGGTAGTCTCTGGGCACTACCAGCTGCAGTATTACCTCACCCTCTAGCCCTCCCTCAGTGGTCCACTCTCTGTGCAATACCCCTTTGCTATAGACAAAGGGAATGTCATGGGCTATTACTAGAGGTGCCAGATGGTAGGCTCTGGGCTCTACCAACTGCCATATTAAGTCACCTTATAGTCCTCCCTCAGGGGTCCACTCTGCATTCCAGCATACAGACTCCCCTTTTCCTTGAGCATCAGGTCCTCCTTAGCTACCTCTCTCAAGCCTCATAAGGTAAGGTCTGAAAGCTGTTCTTGTCTCAATTCTACTTTCGTGACCCCTTCTAGCTCCCCTTCCACAAGAAGCCTAGTATCCTCTGTCAGCGGTGCCTCACTGTCAGCCTGGATGCCACCACTTACCTCTGTCCTTGATTTCACCATGTCCACGAGAACACCAGTACCTTTTAACAGCTGTGGTTCACTTTCAAGCTCACTGCTACAAGGTAGCACACTTCTTAAAGTAACCATATTACCAGCCCCACCTTCAGGCATAGGATCTGTCTAGGTCTCGCTCAGGCTACCAGACCTATGTGCCTGTCTCCAAGCTTGACTGCATATCACTGCATGAACACAAGGTACTACACTATCAAAATCATTCCCCATTAAGACATCTGCAGTGATAGCCTGCAACATACCTACTTTCTTGTTCTCTTTTCCACCCTCCCAGTCAAGAAGAATCCTGGTCAAAGGTATTTTGAATTGGGTACCACCCAAAGCTCTGACTGGTGTGGACTACCCAAGCAAGTACTGCTCCTCCTTAACCACTGCAGGTCTTACAATGGTTATATCAAAAGCTGTGTCTGTCTTAGCAGTGGTCTGTCTTCCAAGAGACATATTGGTCTGCCAACCAGATCCTCATGTCCTCAGGCAAAGTGCTGAGAGCTTGTTCCCTCACAAAAAGGTCTGCCAGTCCTTCAAAAGTGGTGACCTGACACCCATTCACTCTCCTGTGAATGTAAGTACTTAAGTCAGCAATGTAATCACATACACTTTATCTGCCTTGCAACTATGTTCATGAAACTTTTTTCTATACATCTTAGGAGTTAATTTAAAACAATCAAGTAAACACTGTTTTACATGATCATTATTCAAACAATTAACATCAGACAGTTTAGCAAATGCATTAACAGCTCTACCATGGAGTAACAGAATCAGTAACCATACCCAGAACCCTTGGACAACATTATGTTGTTTATATACCCTCTCAAATATATAAACACTATGAAAGCCAGCTCTCTCCCTGTACTAAGGAAAAAGTTTACTGACTTTTATGCCTTCTGCGGTTGGGTCATTCTCTTCCCCATTACCTCCAAGACTCTGTTGAAGGGTTAAAAACTCATTTTCATGCTCTCTTTGCTTCTCATGTTGTTCAGCTTCCATCTCCAAATGCATAGTCTCCAGTTCCTTTTCATGCTGACGCTACTTTCTCTCTCTCTCCTCAGCATCCAAATGTTTGGCTTCCAGTTGCTGCATCTCCTCATTCTTCAAATGCTGCGATTCATACTGATGCTGTCTCTTCTTTTCTTCAGCCTCCAGTTCAAGTCACTTTAACTCCAGACAGATTTTTAAGTCCTCTTAGGAAAAAGGTGCACTGTCTTCTCTTGGAAGGCTGCTTATCCCCAATGCCAAACTAGATATCCTCTGAGCTGCTGGTCTGCTCTACAGCTGTGACTAAGGCTAAGAGCATTTCTTCCTTAGTCAAGTTGGCATGCACCAGTCCTTTGGCTTTGCACACCTTAGCCAATTGCTTCCTGGTCAGCTTGCTATAATTCTCTGCTGACAGCTTTGTCTGTTGTCTCTGATTAAATTGACTAAAAAATAATTAAAATTGTTGAGAAATGGAACTCTGTACATTTATCTTGTGGCTGGCTAGGGTGCACACCTCACTGACAACTACACACAGGCTACTATAGCTCAATTAAATCCCACACTGTTGGCACTTAATAATGTGACAATACCACTTAAATCCGGGTGCAGTAACTAAGGAGCCTTGATCCTCGCCACTGTCTCAAGTAAAAGTGCATTGCTGAAAGCAGAGATAGAAATATACAATTTCTCCTAAGAGTACACTAGGAACAGGCTTCAAACCAGGGACTGGACTATATGCTTCAATCTAGGCCCCCAAAGGAGTGTTCACACTAACCACTGCAGAGCACTGTGTCCCATTTCTAAGTATTTGACACACTCCCTCTTAAATATTTGATATTCACGCATACAAACACTCTTCAGAAAGACTGGCACATATTTACCTGCTATGTCTTCTTTCCCAAATGACAAGGTAATGGCTGCCAACAGTCAGATACAACAATACTCTTCAAAAGGGGTATTCAATTATATTGGATAAAAAGAAATATTGATATAAATGGTAGCATGTAAACCAAGCAGTAAGGCTTTTCGGAGTGGACTGGTGTTATCACAATAAGCATAAACACCATCAGGTTACTAAAAAGGGCTTTCTAAATAACCAGCCACAATAAAAGGTAGTAAAATATTTATTAATAAATAAAATTATTTAAATAATGCACACACTGAATAACTGATTCTAATAGACCACAGAGTTTCACACACAGGAATTATGAAAATAACACTGTAGAATAGATTTTGCACTGATTGTAGAAAAACTCTACCTATAGTTCCCTAACTATCTAAAGGTTAACTGTTCCTGTCAAATCTAATTAACTCAGCAAGGCAACATGATACTCTTACTTCTGCCAGGCATGAAAAGAATGTATGCCCACTCTTCAGGCTGTTGTCTAGTCCTCAGTGACTGGAATAACAACTCCTACTATTATTGCTGAACAGCTCTGGCAAACAAACTGAATGATAAACTACTGATCTGGATAACAACTGACAACTGAAAAACAACTGAGCAGCTACAACTACTGAACTTTAACTGACTCAGAACCTACTTTTATAGCAGAATTTTTTAAAAGTCAGAGAAATCTGTTATGAGAATTCTACTCTCTCATATCATACTTTAAAAAGTAAACAAAACAGCTGCTGTGGAGATTCTATTCCTCTTAGCTCTGGAACACAATGACATCACATATAGGTCAGCTGAATGGCATAATCTACATTCAGAATTCTTTAAAAAAAAAACAAGTACATTTGGTAAGCCAGAAGAACACTGTTTGATTCAAACATCTTAGAAAAATGAAAGTAATAATAAAAAACATAAACTTATTTACAAAATTATAGCTAGTCATGCTGGCATATATATCACAGGTTAACTTACCATTATTTACAAGTATTTACAAAACTTCAGCCAGTCATGCTAGCACAGATAACTATATCCAACATCATCACATTGAACCAATACAATACAGAATCCATAAGTGAAAGGAAACGGGGCCATTCACACTAAAATTCTTCCTCTAAGCCATAAAGCTTGATAAAAGGCAGAGAAGTGGGTCAGGTAAAATCAAGCAACCCTGCAGCAAAGACCTCACTTAGATCAGCCTTGTGTTCCACAGTGTCTGGGCTACCATGAAAAGCTTACAGCCAGCATCAGTGATAGTCACAAATATTTCTGGAGGAATTATCTCAAATGGAGCAGTCCAAGAGTGAAAATGCAGATGTTTGCCTCCCAATGGACGGTACCTCAGAATCAGAAGCAGCCCACATGCATACATGGATTATAGTAAGTTGCCTTGTTCATTTGGCCATTTACCATTCACCATGATGTTAATAAGTTCAGTGCAAAGAACACCATCTTGTATTCATGGCAGGTGAAGGGATTGAAAAACAAACTATAATATCCTATGATCAAGAGCAGTGAACAATTTCTACTTCTTACAGTGTTATTTCTCTGTTTGTCACATGCATTAAGTTTGCTCAGTAAGTACAGTATTTCAAATGCCTTTACAACTTTACAAGGCACAACTGAACCCCCTTTTGTTTCTTGGATGCAATGTATGATATATTCAGGCTTGCTGATTACAATGATGTTACTGGGACACAGTGGATTATCAAGGGGAATTTTAGCGCTAGCTCTTTCTCTTCTGCAATCTGCCTTGGGAAATCTTTTTTGCAGTAGGTTAATTTATTATATTACTTTTTTTTCCTTTTCTTTCTTTTTATCTTTTTACAGAAACCTAGTGCTAAACAACTCATTGGTTTATTACAGCATTTAGCTCAGCTGTTTAAACATAATCTCATATTCATTGTTAAGATGTCTGGTTTAGGCAAGAAAAAAATAAAAACAATCTGACACATATCCTAAGCAAAAAGAAAATTAGATGTGGATGTTAGAACATTAAAGGGGTTTCTACAGCATTAATGTATCAGTGGAGTGCCCAGAAGACAACAATTTACTATCTGAGAAAGCTGCTAAAAAAGGTGTCAAGAGTTTAGTAGATGGGTAAGATCATAACAATGCTCAACCATGCCTACTCAGGCACACCTGCTAGTGAATAGGCTTGACAACTTAGAATGTGAATTTAAATCAAATTAATGCAGTAATAAAGAGCTACTGTGGCAAATTCAAACCCTTAAATTCCTCCTAAGAAACCTACAATTCCAAAAGATTCATGAAAAAAGGGAAAGATGTGAACTGTTGCACTGGGCTTCAGGATAATCTTCATATAAAATGACTGCCAGGAAATGCAGGGAAATGGTAAATCATATACTCCAGTTTTGAAAGACAAATATGGCAACCTCCATAGCGATCCTGTGCAAATTAATAATATTCTTCTTCAGGAATATGTACAGCTGGTCTCATGCTCTAGTGGGAATAATAAAAGTAACACATAGCTTTTTCAGAATTTTCATCCCCAAGAACTTAACGATACAGTTGTTACAGTCCTTATTAAAGATATTACAAGGAAGGAGATAACAAATGCTATAGATAATCTACCTAGAGATAAAGTGCCAGTTTAGATGGGTTAATTCTAGATATCTTCAAAGCCTTCAAATCAATACTGAGCCAGCCACTGTTGTGGGTATTTAAGTAGATGATTGTTGCCTGATGCTCTCCCCCAGTTTCACCAAAGCAAAGGTGATGTTGTTCCTGCAACACAGTAAAGATACCCAGTCAGCATCTGCTATAGACCATATATTTATTTCAAACAGAATTAAAAAGCTTTACTATAAGTGCTGACTAGATTGAAAGGTATCACACCTGATGCAATTCCTAAGAATCCCTGGCTTTATAAAATGAAGGCTGGGCTGTCCAGATCCTGCCAGAACATGGTTGAATATCCATCTTTCCTTTCAAAACAAGGAGAAGGAAGGGGCCATACTAGTGGATGTCCATAAAGCTTTCAACATCATCATTTTGAGTTGTCTATAGAAGATATTAGTTTATTATGATTTTCCTGAGATATCTTATCATGTTCAACTCCTATAGTGCAACTATGTTCCTCAAAAATACTTCAATGGAGTGTTGTCAAGGCTGATACCATCTTAAGAGGCATGTGTCAAGGCTGCCTGCTACCCCCCTACTTTTTATAATAGTAGCATCTGTCATGGGCGAACACTTACAAGCTGTTCATAATCAGTGTGCAACAGGAATGGGAAAATCCATGCTCCCATTCACAACTGGTTTGTGAACAATTGAGTTACTTGGCTTAGGGAGCCAGTGACAATGATAAAGTGAGTCTGAATACTATGAAGGACTTCTCATGTGAGGCTGGTTTACAAATCAATAGGAATAAGACTAATATCTTTCTTTTTAGCCATCTACAGTGGATATAAAAAGTGTACACACCCCTGTTAAAATGCCATGTTTTTGTGATATAAAAAAATGAGACCACAATACATCATTTTAAAACTTTTCCCATCTTTAATGTAACCTGTAACCTGTACAATTCAATTGAAAAACAAACAAATCTGTTAGGGGAAAAATATAACAAAAAATATACAATAAGCTAGGTGCATAAGTGTGCCCACCCTTAAACTAATACTTTGTTGAAGCACCTTTTGATTTAATTACAGGATTCAGTCTTCTTGGGTGGGAGTCTATCAGCATGGCACATCTTGACTTGGCAATATTTGCCCACTCTTCCCTGCAAAAGTGCTCCAAATCTGTCAGATTGCAAGGGCATCTCTTGTGCACAGCCCTTTTCAGGTCACCCCACAGATTTTCTATTGGATTAAGGTCTGGGCTCTGGCTGGGGCATTCCAAAACTTTAATTTTCTTCTGGTGAAGCCATTCCTTTGTTGATTTGGATATATGCTTGGGGTCATTGTTGTGTTGAAAGGTGAAATTCCTCATCTTTTCTAGCAGACACCTGAAGGTTTTGGGCCAAAAGTGACTGGTTTTTGGAACTGTTCATAATTCCCTCCACCTTGACTAAAGCCCCAGTTCCAGCTGAAGAAAAGCAACCCCAAAGCATGATCCTGCCACCACCATGCTTCACCATGGGGATGGTGTTCTTTTGATGATGCAAAGTGTTGTTTTTGTGCCAAACGTACCTTTTGGAATTGTGACCACAAAGTTCAACCTTGGTCTCATCAGACCCACATACTTTTGGAAAACTTGATGTATTGTTTGTTTGGCAACCCTACCCTACCCCATAGTCCAGACATATGAAGAATATGGCAGATTGTTGTTACATGTAGTACACAACCAGTACTTACCAGAAATTCCTACAGCTCCTTCAGTATTGCTGTAGGTTTCTTGGCAGCCTCCTTGACCAGCTTTTGTCTTGTCCTTTCATCAATTTTGGAGGGATGTCCAGTTCTTTGCAACATCACTGTTGTCCCAAATTTTCTCCACTTTTTGATGACTGTCTTCACTGTGTTCCTTGGTATATCCAATGCTTTGAAAATTTTTTTGCACCCTTCTCCTGACTGATACCTTTCAACAATGAGATTCCTTTGATGCTTTGTAAGCACTCTGCGAACCATGGCTTTTGCTGTAGCAGGCAACTGATTAAATGTCAGGAAAATCCTACTAGGACAGCTGAACTTTATTTGAGGTTAATCAGAGTCTCTTTAATTGATGGCAGGTGTGTACCGAAGAAGACTGAATGCTGTAATTAAAGCAAAAGGTGCTTCAACAAAGTATTAGGTTAAGGGTGTGCGCACTTATGCAACCAGCTTTTTGTACGTTTTTTATTTTTTTCTCCTAACAGATTTATTTGTTTTTCAATTGAATTGTACAGGTTATAGGTCACATTAAAGGTGGGAAAAGTATTGAAATGATTTGCTGTGGTCTCATTTTTTTATATCACAAAAACCTGGCATTTTAACAGGATTGTGTACACTTTTTATATCCACTATATCTCCAGATTAACAGAATCTAATGTATCAGGAAAATATAACATTGGTTGATACAGGATCTTATTTATGTATTTTATTTAATAATGAAATGAGCAAGATAGTTTATATAAATTTAAAGCCAGTGTTATCTAGTCTCAGTAATGTGTTATGCAAATGGAAAAAAAACAAACTACATTTTTATGACGCACCCAGGCAGTCAATATGTTTTTTATTCGCAAAATCCTGTTTGCTATTTGCCATCTCCACAAGCCACTTTTTCTAATTAAATTAATACAAGTCAGAAGTTGATTTAGGAGTGCAGAATGCCATGGATGGACATAAAAATATCTATCCCATTAAATTAAGTGGCTTTGGTGTTCCTGATATCAAAGATTATGGTAAGACTATGACTGGAAGATTCTTCATAAAAGCAAGAATGACTTATAAGCTTGGTTTAGCACTAAATACATGTGAGACTACAAAGCAATTCTGGCCATATATCCACTCCATTTCACAAAGTGTAGGATCCCGGGGGTATTGATATGTCATTCAAGAGGGATGTGATTAATGGATCTAAGCCTAGACGGCTTCTAGTCATCCCTTTTCCCTTCATATGGAATCATCACTTATTAAAAGTGGATAGGAAGACTTTGGGATGGGAGAGTTGTATCAATGCCGGGATTTATTTTGTTTCAGATATTGGAATAGCAACCTGCAATTCTTTCACAAATAGGAGTCTCTTCAAAGGCTTTTTCCATCATTAAAAGTCTATTGGCAGTATTTCCAACTGCGGTCTAGTATCTCTTCTAGGGTAATTTGCAATAGTTCTAAATGTAAAGTTAAGGTAGAGACATGGTACCCTTTTCTCCCTGATAAACCCCAGTAAACTGCCCAGATATAGTTTTGTCTGTTTACAATGCTTGGATAAACCCATAGACCTAGCCATGGCTAATCTAGATAAGTAGAACTCCATGTTAGATATACCTCTTTCTCATGCTGATTGGACTGCATGTGGCACAACATACTTACTGGCACTGAAATCAACTAAAGGCCCACTATCTACACTTAATTTGGAAATTCCCTAAAATACAACATACTATACATGGGATATAGTAATTGTTGTCATCTCCTGGATTCTAAGGATACCACTACCAGCTTGAACTAATGAGAACTGTTGGCTCTTTCGCTGTAGTACACCCTGTCAAGCTGACAGCTTTGAAGGAGGTTTGGCTGTGAAGTGTGGCTGGTACTGCTTTATATTTGCTCTTTTCCAACTGGAAGAATTATGACTTTATAGATTCTACTATGTTTTTATGGTATGCTTAGTATATGATATAGCAAAGCCATAGAAATGTCAACCTGTCAAGAACATTGAAATATGCTGTTATTTTCCATGCAACTATATAATAACATGTAAGAATGATTTGTTTAATGTGACTTGCAAATTTGGGTGTGTTTATATAACATGTTTCTTTTCCTTCTTATGTTGTTAAGATATGACTCCTGTTGCTGCAATGTTGTTGAATACTGACAGTTGTTTTCACACATTGTTGTCATCTTAAATAAAAAAGTAAAAAAAAAAAAAAAAGAATTCTGGAAAAGTCAAAAATAATGTCCAAAATCAGTGACATCTACAGTAAATGGCTAAAAAAGCAAAAATTCTACAATGGACAGGGCAAAGACATATGTCAAAATCAATTGGGGTATTAAAAAAAAACAGCTAGTGATAGCTTAACTGTAGCAAGCTGGTTGTTAAAATTTGTATCAAGCAGTTTGCTATGTTTTCAGATAAATGGAGTGTTTTTCCCCCCCTTTAGACTTTAAGATGGAGATCTTATTTTCCCTTGCTCCTAAAGCTGTTATGAATCATAAACAACAGGTGCAGTGGTGCAGTTGTGCAGTAATCACATTTGCTTATGAAATACCGATATTGTACTTGTGATCACCTCTGAAGCGTTCAGTGTGTGGAAGTTTAACTGCAGCAAGATTCTTATTGTATTTGTAACAAGCAGCTTGCTTTTCAATCAAAAGAGCCTTTTTTTCTCTTCAAACTGAAGACTTTTTTTCCAACTACACTTCTGAACTGAAGATTGCAGTGACAAGTGTGGGGCCCTTTTTCACAGGTTCACAGATTAGTAGTAGGCTAACTACCCTTGTGGGCCATTTTAAGTATAAACAAATTAACCCATGTGGGGATCAAACTTTGCACCTTGTGTCTATAAGGCAAATATCTTAACCATTATACCAAATTTCCTCTTTTTAGAGGCAAGTTTCTATTATGCCCAGTTGGTTCAACTGGCCTAAAGCTGTCCCTCTTTCTACAGATATACTATACAGACAGCAAGTTCTGGAGGAGAGACCCTACCATTTATAGAGAAGCATTGGCAAGTAACAGATAATATAACTAGGATGATATGTTGTTTAATTGATACTACAATGAGATATTTGGCAGTGAAGTATACATGAATGTTGGTACAACATCTTTTCTCAAAAATTCTAGCCAAAGCCAGAAATAATGGGGGGACAAAGGCCAACAATCCTATGCATGTATTAAAGATTACTCTAATTTGCATAAAATTAATAAAATAACACATTTTGCATCAAAATGCATTTTTGAACAATAGGAATTCTGAAACTCTAATGACTGTCATTATTTGCAGACTGTAGTCCTCAATGATTTACTAGAAAATCAAACTTTTATATGGACCAGGACAAAAATATGAGGCGAAATCAGGGAAATCCTGCAAAATCAGAAACAGCTGAGAGGTATGGAAGTGAAATAAAGGACTAGTTACAAAAATAGCTGAAGTGATAAGAGAACACCAAATGTGGATCTGAAAACAGGGAAGAGTGCATGGTGTGAGGGGATAACAAACAATAAAAGACTAGAATGTGCTGACTGTGGAATACAAGATTTAACACTATTCACCACTAGCTTAGGATATGAGACTCTTGAGATTTAGAAGTGAGTTGATGTGACTCCTGTTTATAAGGAAATGGGTCAACACACATATCTAAATGGGAGAACATGCCTCATGGGAATGTAGCACATCCTGTATACAAAAAATGGTTGATTTTGAAGGTTTGCAGATGGGAGAAATGTATCTGGGTTTTTATCTATGTCTGACAGTACTGAACATCATTTATTTAATAAAAATAAGAGGACAGCAATACAGATCTGAGTATAACAAACTGGAGAAAAAATTAGTTGACATAGGGGTTAAAAGTCGGGTATGCTAAGCGTTTAAGCTTTGGCCTAAGAAGCAGTCAGAATACTGTCAGCTTTGGTTACTGGTCCTCAAGTTTTCTTAATATACTTATCGCTAAAATAGCCAGGTAATATCAAGGTGGTCAAAACAATAATATCATAAGATGATATTGTGGACCCTGATATTCACACACAGAATACACAGAGACATCAGACATGACATCCAAACCCAGTACATCTAGGAAGTACAAGCTTCTGTGTTTGCACTTAAAGTGTGCTAGTGCTGATTTTAAATACTTCTATTTTTGTGCTGTGGTGGATTTCTGCATTTCATACTGGTTTAGCAAGTTATTTCCTGATGACAGAAGGGGTGCTGCTTTTGTTCTGGGTGAAATTTGTTACTGGTTGAAAGAGCAGTGTGTTTTGTGATTGGGGTTGTGTTGTTTAAACTCAGGATGTCTGCAGATGATGTTGCTCTTCTTTGCTGGGCTGTAGCTGCCTGACGATGTCTGAGAATACTGTTGCTCATCTTGGTTTACAATTGAAGCTTTGAAGATGGACTCCAGCCATAAACAAACTCTACAACAAGAGGAGAAAGCTACTACTACACAGAAAAAAAAAATGGATGAAGGCATCTTCTCATCACAATAAAAAAAAAAAACTCATCACTTCATCATCCAATCAAGGCCAACTTGAGAAAAAAAATCTAATGACACAAAAACAATCATAAAAAAGTTTTCTTTAGTTAGAAACCTGGTGGAAAACCCAGATATGCTCAGAATTAGTCCAAAAATAAAAAAAAAAAAAACCCAAACACACATACCCAACATACTGGCAGACAGGTTCAGTAAATTCTCCCCCCTCCCCCCCAAAGAAGAAATAAGAAGAAATATCTATCCCAGCAGAGTCTAGCTAGCCTCCCAAATCAGAGATGCCCAGGAGAGCTCTCTCAGCAAAAAAAAACACAGCATCAGTGGGGACGACGAGTGTCCCCGCCCGGCTACACGAACTCAATGAGGAACTAAACTAACACACATGTTGCTGCTGCTAATCTTTAGCCTACTACACTACAGGATACCCACCAAAGAATGGTGTATGGCAACTGTGGGTCCCACTCCAGCGAAATTGCTTCCCCCCCAAAAAAGAATTACCATTGTCCTTGCTTGGCCTTGGGAGAGGAAAGCCATGGAGGATCATATAAAGAGACATAAAACATTACACTGGATCAGGGACCTACAGACTTTGGATCCTAGGCAGATCCTGTGAGGTCAAGTTGGTCACTGATAACTTGAGGTGCAGGCAAACATAGGGATTGGAACAGGTGGGTAGTTCATTTATATGCTTTATTATATAGAAACACATCAGAATGGACAGCAACAGTAGAAAATATAAATTAACTGATTGACAGACTATACAGACATATATGCTTACATCTTAACAGCTTACTACAAAATGGCAGTCAGGCTCACACGTGCTCAGTATTTGTATACTTATGCAAGCCCCTAGAAAGCTTCTTAAAAGTATACATACATATTGATATACATCCTCCCTTTTTAATGAATTGCCCACAGTATAATGGTATTTGAAAAGAAGCATGCAATAGTACAGACAAGAAATAAACACAATGTTCATGTCCAAGTTGTCGTGTATCTGGAACATGGTCTGGAAATGCGACCTGAAATAGTAATATAGCAATCAGAACTAGGTTTAGTAACAGGGACATTCATTGGTGAACAACTTGCTTCAGGAATTTTGGGATTCTTCTCAGGAATAGGGATATTTACTGGAACGTCCTCTGGAACTGGAACGGTGGATAACTCACTCTGAGATTTAGAGTCTTTCTCACATGTATGATACTGCAATATAGGCTCGAACACTGGGACCAAATGTTTCTAATTCCACCTAAATTCAACTACTTGTGATTCCACAATGTACGATCTCGGCTCTGGACATACATTCTTCATGACTCCAATCAGATCAAAACCTTTTGTCATCTGCATCCTCACTATCTCCCCTTCTTATAATGGATTGAGTGGTTTGCTGGACTTGTCATAATAGGACTTCTGGGATAAGCGCTTATTTAACAGATGGGCTTTCATTGATCTGTTGTTCTTGACACATGGGATCAATAATGAATTACTAATTTGTAGTGTGGTTCTGGTTTGTCTCGACAGAAGTCTCTGTGCAAGTGAACCAAGTTGTTTATCATGAGGAACACTTCTCAGATTCAAAAAATTCAAGAAAACATAGCTATTGTCTTGTTTCAACTTCTCTGTAATTGTTTCACACTTTGAACTGCACATTCTGCCAAACCATTTGATTGTAGGTACTCCGGACTACTTGTAACATGAGTACAGTCCCACTCATCAGCAAATCTTTTGAATTACTGGCCTGTAAACTGTGTACCATTGTCAGAAATAACTTTGAGTGGACTACCATGGACTGAAAAATGACACTTCAACTGAGTAATGACAGCACTGGACACTAGATTAGGAAGTAGGTCAATCTCAAACCAGTTTGAATAAGAGTCTATTAACACCAAGTAATGTTGACCATACCACTCAAAAATGTCTGTAGCTACTGTCAAACAAGGTAGTTCAGGAATATGGTTTAGCTGAAATGTTTTTTTCTGTTGATGTGGCTTTGTACTATTACATACAGAACAAGATGAAAGTACTCTCTTGATATCCTGTGACACAGAAGGCCAAAATATTAATCCTCTCACCCTTCTTTTGGTAGAATCAGTTCCTGAGTGACCACGATGTAAAACAGTAATATACTCTTGTTGCAAGGACTTTGGAACAATCACTTTTGGACCTTTCATGATGATACCGTTGTCAGACACACTCTCATCTCTGTAAGGAAAATAAGGTTGCAGATCTACTGATAAGCAAGATTGCTTTGAAGGCCATCCTTGACTGATAAAGTGGTTGAGCTTCTGAAGAACTGGATCTGTGGCTGTATGACTTCTAAGCTCATCAAGACGTGTGGAAGAAAAATTTCTCACTTCCACGATTTCAAAATCAAGTTTCTCATTTTCATGCTGTTCGGTGGTATTTCTGTGTGATCTGGATAAAGTATCATTAAGATAAAGAAGTTTGCCTTTTGTGTAAACAAGATTGAAATTATACTTTTGCAATTTCAACATCATGCATTGCAGTGTGGCAGGAGCTGTATGCATAGGCTTTCTCAAAATAGTGACTAGAGGTTAGTGATCTCTTTCAATCTGGATAAGTTTACCATAAATATAATCATGGAACTTCGAACATGCAAACACAATTGCCAAGAGCTCTTTCTCTATCTGCACATACTGCATTTCAGTTTGGGTTAGAGTTCTGGATGCATAGGCTACTGGTCTACCCTCTTGAAGAATGACTGACTGCACCAAGACGAAATTTCGAAGCATCACAAGAAAGAGTAACTGGTTTGTGAACATCATAGTATCTGAGAGTTGGTAGACTGGCAATTTTCTGTTTCATGATATCAAATGCTCATTGGTATTGTTCTGACCATGATCAAGATACATCTTTGAGTGTCAGCACTCTAAGCATGCTGAAAGTTGGCTCAAGTCTGTAATGAACTTGCTAAGGTAGTTAATCATGCCAAGAAACCATTGTAGGGCTTGAACACTGAAGCTGGCATCTCGAGAACTGCTCTTTGCTTTGAAGGATATGGTCATAAGCCTGAACTGGTAAATAAATGACCAACATAAGTAACTTCACGTAGCCTGAATTTGCACTTCTGAGAATTTAGCTTAAGATTCACTTCACATGCTCTTTCCAAAACTTTCTTGAGGTTTCTGTCATGCTTGGCTTCGCCATTTCCTCCTACTAAAACATCATCTACTATAATAGCACATGGCTACCCAGAAAATATTTGCTCCATTGCATGCTGGAAGACTTCACTGGCAGAATTTATCCTGAATGGCATTCTCAATAATCTGTACCTGCCAAAAAGAGTACTGAAAGTGGTTAGCAATGAAGATTTTTGATCAAGAAAAATTTGCCAAAATTAACTCTTTGCATCTAAGACAGAAAAAAACAGTGGCATTTGGTATAAGAGCAGCAACTTCTTTGACTGTATGCATTGGATGATGAGGTCTTTTTAGTGCTTTGTTCAAGTCTCATGGATCAATACATATTCCGATATCGTCTGAACTTTTCTTATGAGCCATGACTGTGGAGGGTAACCATTAAGTAGGGGCTAACAAACCTACTGCACAAATCATACCTTGGTGCACCATTTTATCTAGCTCAACTTTTACTCTGTTCTGCATAGGTACTAGAACTTTCTGGGTGGCCTGACAATAGGACTGACGTCAGGGTCTAACCTCATGGAGTACACAACTGGAAGTTTACCTAGTTTGTCTTCAAAAAGATCAGCATAGGCAGAGAAAATAGATTGGACAAAATTAGAACAGTCCCATTTTCAAACTGTCTCTGAGGCCTAATAACGACTGTACATGCCTTTTGACCAAGTAAAATTGCAAGTCATAGCTGTTCCCAACAGAGTAACATGAAAGCACTATTGAATCTTCATTTTGAATTTCTTCAGCACCATAAGCAACAAGCTTCACACACTTAGCTAAATCAAGCTTCTCACCAGCACATACTCTAGCAAATGTTTCTGTTGACATAATATTGCATTTTTAAGCTGTGTCAACTTTGAGCTCTATGAGAGAACCATTAATCCAAACAGTACAAAATACTTCATTCTTTGCCCATAAATCTATTGCACTGACTGTTTCATTAAGCACTGACGCACCATCAACATAAAAAGTAGGGTCACAGCTTTCTAATTGATCAACTTGTCTCTTTGATTGTTCTCTTTTAATAAAATAATTAGCCTGTTTTGATTTACAAAATCTTTGAAAATGATTCAACTTTTTACATCTGTGGCATTGCTTACCAAAAGCTAAGCACTTTTCTCTTTTACACACATATTACCACCACACTTACGACAGTTAGCAATGAAACTGGGTAGAGGCACATTCTTTGAGTTTGCTTGACACCCTTGTGCTTCAATGAGACTGTGTGCACTTTTGAATTTGCTAGAAAGCTATGTGGTTTCCCAGAGACTGTTGCAGGGCTTACAGATGCTGCCATGTGCTTGGGCCTGTTTCTTTCATCCATGTACTGCATACTATCAATATTAGCTTTAGAAGATACTGGAAGCATGCATTTCTCATTTGTAAGCATATTTGTGTGCTTTTCTGTAAGCTCACATATCTGAGAAATCTCAATGGCTTTATTCAAAGTTAAATTACTGTCATGAAGCAAAATCTTTCTCACAGCATCATCTTTAATGCCACACACACAAGTCTGTCTTTTATTAACTCATCCCTTAAATCACCAAATCTGCACATTTTAGTCTTGTTTCTCAAATCAGTTATATATGCTGCAAAAGTTCTCCTAAGTTTTTGATCTCTTGTGTAAAATAAGTGCCTTTCCATTGCAATATTCATTTCGGGGTTACATGTTTTTCTAAATTTACGTTTTAAGCACTCTGGGTCTTCCCTTGCTTTAGCCGGTACCACTATATGACAGTTTTCCCCCTCTCCTGAAAATACAGCAGGTGCATACACAAATGAGTCCTCCCTTTCTATGGCTTCTGAGTCAGCTAAATTAAGCAGCATAAATCCCTTTGTATGTGTATCTTTGTCAGAAAATGCAGCTTGTATGAAAATATCATACTCTTGCTCAAACACTCTCCAGTTCTCTGCAATATTATTACCAAATACAAGAGGAGCTGGTCTATGAAAGCCTTCAGCCATGCCAACAAAGTATGCCCAAACACACTATAAATGTGACCCTTGTTATTATATATGAACATGCACACAGCCAGTACTTGTAATAACAATCAAATGCACAATAAACTCTTCAAAATACTGTACTTTGTGAAATGTACTTTGAAATGGCTATATTTTGCAAAATAACTGTACTGCAATACTGCACAAACATGCAAACACTTTGTATGCCTCAGATATCTTGGATAGCTTTAATTAATGTGAAAAAGTAGCTCATAGTGAAAAATATGGCTGTTTTTCTTATTTTATTAATTTTATGCGATGCAGACTTTATTTTAAAAACTTTCCATAGTAACAACAAAATCCACAGGTGGTGTGACCAATAAGGCTCAAAGTCCCAAAAGTAAAAACAGGTTTATTCCATACCACAGTAAATAGTTAAGCAGTTTTGTCAGACGTGACTTCATCAGCACCACCAGTTTAAAATGACCAAACATTTAAAATAGGTTTAAAGGGGTATTACTCCATTTTATACACACATACCTTTTCTCTTGAGGACTGGCATGATGGAGGTAAACCTCCTTTTACATCTTTTATAATTCTTTCTAAAATACCACATTTAAAGTTAAAATTATTTCCTTGGCAAATTCCATTGTTATGTCTAAACAATGCATTACTGTTATCACAATTCTTAAATGCATCATGCTCATAGATACAGTTCCGTAAATTTCTAGTAGTTTTCCCCACATAAAAATAGTTACATGTTTCACACACAGCAATATATACAATACCAAGTATGCTACAATTCCCAGACCTCAGAAAAATTCTTCTAAGGGGGTTTCCTACAACAATACTACTGTTCAAGTTGATGTATTTACAGTAGTTGCACATACCACATTTTTTAGTTCCACCCATAAAGTTGTTAGTGTCAACATACCTTTTAATTGGGTGTTCTTGTAGATTTTTTAGATTGTTATCAGTTTTAAAAACAAATCTATTTTTCCCCTAATGTTTCGAAAATTTCTGTATTCAGGTTTTTGTCAAAATTTCTTTCAAAATATCACTTTTACTATCAGATTTGATAAACATAGCATGGGGGGGGGGTTCTCATGAACATTATTTGTGTGCACCACTATCTCTTCATTAGAACTCAATAGGGGAACATATTTCAAACCCCACTCCTGCAAAATATTCCCTCATATTTCTAAAAGAAATTTCTCCGGATATCCCCTCTCTGAAAACATACTGATTAAATTCCCAAGTTCAAGTTTGAAAGTACTTAAATTAGAGCACATTCTGGCAGCTCTTACCATCTGGCCCTTTACAATGTTTTTTTTAATATGGGGGGATGTTGACTACTATAATCAAGATAACTATTTGAGAAGGTTGGTTTCCTGTACACTTTAGAACCAAACATGCCCTCTGCCCTAATTTTAAAGATGGTTACCATAGTTATTCAAATAATTTTATCAATATTTCGCAGTTTCTGACTTTTTGTTTACTTAGAATTCGTTTAGAGCATTCTGAGTGCTTCATTTTATATTTTGCAAATAAGAAATCATTTAAGTAAGCTTTGATACCTGAAATATGTTTTTGACCTGTTTTGTGAGTTATATGTGCAGTAGGGATGATCCATTCTTCTATATTCCCCCACCATTAACTGAGTGCCTCTCGGTCCTGAATCTTGATTTCTGGATCCCATTCTGACACCATGTCACTTGTCTTGGTTTACAATTGAAGAGGAACAGGTGGGGTAGTTTGTATGCTTTGTTACATAGAAACACATTAGGATGGATAGCAGCAGTGTAAATATAAACAAAGTGATTAACTGACTCACTACAAAGACATAAACGCTTGCATCTTAACAGCTTACTACAAAATGGCAGTCAGACTTGCAGATGCTCAGTATTTATACACTTGTGGAAGCCCTCAGAAAGCTTCTTAAAGGTATATATACAAAGTGACCTAATTGGATTTGACCTTAGAAACAAGCCACACTGCATCTGGGAAATGCTTTGTATTCTGCAGCAAGGTTGTGCACTGCTGAAGACTATTTATGAAAGTTCCAAATGTTCACACCATCTGATTTTGTAAAAAAAAACAATGAAGTGGTGTCACCTCTGACACCTACTTATCAGGGACTGTGATAAGAGGACAGCAGTATCCAGTTGGGCATGCCCACACATTCCTCCGGACTCCTGCAGATAACCGAGTTGCAGTTGTGTGCACCTAAGACCACTTGCAGACAGCTATATCACTCAGGGTTGACTTCCGTGTTGTTGCAGGCATATTGTTTATTGTCTCTTCCATTACTTTTGCCAGCTGTGGGCATTCTGCGCATAAATTAATCCCTATGATCTGTAAATTTGTACTAAAACTGCAGTTGTGGCATACATACAAATTTATAGTCAATGTCTTCAAGAAACCATTATTTTAATTACTTTTACTGTCTTTTGCACTTGTCATTTGCTGTCTGCAGCAGACATTCTGAGCCTGAGTCCAATCATAGCTATAAACTACTGACAGACTCTTCAATGCACTAAGCTGTTTTGATGGCATCTGAGCCAAAACATTTGTACTAAGCCGTTGTTGTGGTAACCATGCCAAATCATTTATAGTAAGCTGTTGTTGTGGCACTGAGTCAAGCTGGTAGTCACTGCTTCACATACCCACTAGATGCTGCTACACATTTTACAGACTTTTGTACCCTTCATTTGTTGATACTGTACAGATATAATTGTAACTCTGGAGCTCATTCTTACTCCTAGTGTTCTCACATATAGGCCCCTCCCACAAATTCACTCCATTATTCGCTCATTAGTATTCCTATTTCAACAAACACTAAATATCATGAAGTTGCAGTCTACCCTTCCTTCCGTTGTGAGCCTGATAGCAATAGGAACACTGAAGTGATATAAGAACTGTTTCATGCTTAATGACTATTGTTTGATTCTTCCTATAGATGATTCCATATGTGAGAAGTGCAAGTATTGACTAACCTTGGAGATCAACCTCTCTTCAAAGACTATAGATTGTGTCCAGCATGTTGTCATTTCTGATACCTACTTTGTACAACCATGTCCCACACAAACAAATAAGCCTTCTTACACTGATGTACTTAAAAAGTCCCTGCTTAAACCACAATGGCCTCCTATACAGGACATGCAGCATTGCACGAACAGGAAAACAACATACACAAACACTACAGAAAATAAAACTACATAAAAGGATCTCTCAACTAGCAGGCCAAGGTCCTTAAGGCAGCAAGGCTGAGACAGTACTTCTAGTACCATTTTAGTCATATATGACTCCATAGTCAGACACATAGATGCACTGTTCTCCAGACTGAGCAAAAATGGAGTGATGGTTAGCTGCCTCTCAGGTGCCAGGATCCACAATATCACAAGGCCCATCAACTCTCTTCATCCTAAGTACTCACATGACATTGTCATTGTGTAGAGAATTACTTTAGACATGCTTCCTTTGGCCATATGAAGATGGAGATGATGGAGCTCTCAGGATACACATCTGAAATTGATGTAAAACTAGTACTATGCAGAATCCTGCCATCACCAAGAATGATACAACAATACAAATACAACATAACTGCCTTCACTTATTGGCTTAGCTACTAGTTTCATTCAAAGGGGATCTGACATATATCAGCCAGAGAGGAGATGGCCAGCATGTCTGTCCTCATAGGTTCTGTATATTGGCTTGGACTTTTTCCTCTTCCTTAGTGCCTTTTTAAAGCAAAGCCAGACTCCTCAAATTACTTGCATAGCCAATCAAAATCCAAACTATAAAAAGACAGCACTGCTCAATGCTTGAAGCTTAAACAAGAAGATACACTCCTTGGAGGCATTCATAACTCATGAAAATATAGATATCTGCTCAATTACCAACAGCAATAGCAATCCAACAGTGCAGGGTTTCAATGCCTAGCATTAATTCAAACTCTACATTGAAGCCACATGAATTTCTGGGCGAGACTTCATGAGACTGCATACACAGAGGGTAATACTAAGGTGCTGAAATACAGTTGTAGCTCAAGGCAAAGAAGATGCAGAAAAACGCCCTGTGGAAGAATGTTATGATTGCTAAGGGTTGATTGTAGAGGGAGAAGGGCAACTAAAATAAAAGAAACTAACAGAAGATTGTAAGAGCACTTGAGAAACATAGCACAGAAGCAGAACACAATAAGGAAGAGGGTATGACAACTATACATAGATATCTGTCTGAAATACCTGCACATAGACATTGTGAAATTTGGACATGATATGCGGAATGCAATTAAGTAACATGATATACCAACCTACACCAGTCCTGACATCATCACAGTTTTATTTTATCAGTGTACATGTACTATAGTGTAAACAAAAGCCTGAGAGGAATTGAGTCCATTATACTGGCCAGTGCTATTTTCTTAAACAATGCATTGACATTTTGAGCCATTCCAAAAGCTCAATGGAAGGTGTCATATCAGGGGAATGTTTCACAATAACAGACTGGCAGCAGAAATAAAAAGACAGAGCTCAAGAGGATTGAACTCCTAACTCTTTTCAATGATAGTCTATTGAATGCAACATTAGCAAGTGGAGCCAATACAGAAATTATGGTGAATGGGTCAAGGAAACACATATCATGGGAATGTAACACAAGAACAATCTGAAATCAGAAGTCAAAACACAGGCATCAAGGGAATTGAAACCATGACTCTCTTTATTAATAGTTTCTTAAGCACAGCATTAATAAGTTAAGTCATATTGAAGAGGTCAAGGAAACACAAATCAGGAAAATGCTACAGAAGAATAGACTGGAGGTAGAAAAGTAAAATACAACATATAACCATGAGGAGATAAAATACAACATATAACCATGAGGAGATTGGAAAACCTCACCCTGTGCCTTGACACTCTACTAAACAGGTCATGAACAAGCTGAGCCACAGAAGCAGTCAGAATAAAGGGGTAAGCTTTACCTAATTTCATATTTGACAAGTGCAGTGCAGTGATGTTCAGCTCATTTCCATAACCAATGGCAGTATATTTAGCATATGACATTAATATGACTTTGTTTTGCTCTACAATGCGAAATACCATTTCTCATTGTCTACACATGGGCATTGAGAGTGGTCTTTGCAACCTGTAATGCACTGTATGACCACAAAGATATAAATGTTTTATAAGCCATCTTTGGGCATGTGTGCAATGTGTTTATTTGTTGAGCACATAAAAGACTGGAAATAGGAACATAAGACAGAGGTGACAAGGGGCAGCAAGCAGAAGCTAGTAAATCAGGTGAGCAAATAAGGAATGAGTAAGATGGAGGTGGGATAGGAAGAATAAACATTTTTTGTCAGACAGGTCCTCCTTTCTTAAGAGAAGGGAAAGTTAGGGAAGAAAGGAAGGATATGAGAGAAAGGTATGAGGGTAGGTTAGGTATCAGGGAAAGGCAAAGGAGGAGGGAACACACAATGTTGAAGGAGACATCAGATAAACAGAGAAGACAATGGTGAAGGGAGGATTGTAAGGCCAACATGGGTGAGCATGAACACAAAAGGAAGGGGAACACCAGGTTGGGAGATAAGACTGGGCATTTGTAGAGACAGTTTCTGCCAACTGAAACTCAGTGTAAGATCAGTCATCACCCTGGGTACTGTCACCATAAGCTCCTGGCTCAAAGGTTGGGCACAGTGCATGCCAGGGACAAAACTCAACAATTTGCTGCAACATGTCTCCATCTGTCCAATGTGAGCATTCAACCTCTAGTTGATGATATCCCCCAAAAGCTCTGCTAGCTACTAATGAGCGACAAAGTGTCACCTCCACTCACACTGCTACTGGTGGGTACCTCTGTAGGTGGTACAGGTATGACAGGAGGTGCAGAGGCATCTGTGGTGAGCTGGGACCCAGATGTGCTGGGTGTTTCTGCTAGTGGTGATTGTGTAACTGCAGCTGCCACATGTGGTAGACTGACATAGCTTGCCGGTGGTTTAAGTTTAGGTTGCTGTACTGCTTCATATAATAGTAAAACAAATGGAAAAAAAGAAAATAATGTATGTAAGAGAAAGGGAAGTGACAAAGAGGGTGGAGGAAGGGAAATACACAAAGAATGGAAATTATATCCTAAATACTATTATACACTGTTTTTATATGCTGTGGGTTATTTCACTTGTCATTGTAGCTGCTCGGTTCAGCTAAGACTTTTACACCAGTCCTCTAATAGCTCTTCATTGCCTCACTCCCTTCAGTGCCACCACTACTGGGGCATACACCAAATACAATACTTTGTCAGGTGGGTTGTAACTTTCCATGAGAAAGGGCACATAGATACTAGGCTGTGCACCATGCATCAAGTGGGGATAGAGGATCAAGAGTGTGGAGACCAGACTGATAGGGGCAGTGGATTGCCACGACTGTTTGCGAGATATGTTTGGTGATATATTATGTGTGGGTGTGCTGTGGGATGTGGAAAAGGAGATGCCCCTACTTCTGCAGTGACACATCAGTACATTAGTCTCAGTACTTTATTGGCTAATGCCTCTTCATCTTGCAATTTCCAACAGGAACTAAATGTACCTCATTACCATGCCAAGCAGATCTGAACAAGTGTCTTCCTCATCATTCCATCTTACCCTTCCAGGTAACTAGTCAGGTCCAGGTCATCTGTTTTATGCCGAGGATTCATCAGTCCATGCTCTGAAGACAACATACCTATGTGTCCATATATTTTCAGACCCTGGCACTGTATGTTTCTTGTTTATAACTGGAAGGCATTTTTTTTTGCTAGTTGTACCTTCAGATACTTCTGCAGACTTTTTGAAAAACTTCATGTCTTTACTCACTTTTGCCTGTTTGCCCCATTCAGGGTTAAATTCTCCAATGGTCCTTAAATCGATTCATGCGTCTGTCTTTGGATATCTCATCCATTCTTCTAGAATCAGTTACCAAATCTGTAATTTTTCACTGATTGCTTCAAATTTTCTGGAGTTATTTCAAAATATAACATTTCACTGCTTTCCCCACATAAAGCCATAATTGTGCTGTGTACAGGAGTGAATGTTTACTCCTGTATTGAATAAGAACTGCTTTACTCCATTAAAGATTTTTCTTCTTGCATTATTTCTGTTGAAAAATCAGTCTGGGCGCTACTTGTTTCACAAAAAATACAATATTTTTTCCATATTTCTATCAGGGTCATGTTCTGTAGTAAAAAAAATAGAGTTCTATTCAGCCTGTACTATCTTGTAGATACAATTAAGTTTTATGATGCAGTGTCTGCAGCTTCTACCACCAATGAAATCAGCATTTTTATTCTGGGAACTGACCTGGAGAAAAGGTTTTAGAAATTTAACATTGGCTTCTGTTCCTACTTTCAGGATTCTGAGCAGCTCATCTACTTCTGTGTTCTGCATCTTTTGATTCTTTGGCCACGACCTGATTTTGCTGCATTAGGTGTATAAAACTGTTTTACATGAATTTCCTGGATATGTTATAACTCCTCACGAATCACAACTTGGGTTTTTGATTGTAATTTGTATTCCATAAAATATAGGGTTGAATTCTAATGTGAGAAGCTCAGAATTCATACTGGATTGAACCACAAACTTCCACACACCGGTACGGGAAAAGCAGTCACCCATACCCATGATATATCCACAGCATGGCACTGAAATAAAGCTGCAGCTGCACTTAAAAACAAATTCCTTTCAATTGCTGACCTTTAAAACTTAACTTACTTGTTCTTCTGTGAGTCCTATGGATTTCAGTCAGGATGGTTTCAGAGGCACTACACTCTTTAAAAGCAGATTCTCTCAGCCTTACCTCTCCGAGACTCAATTCCCCAACAATGCCAGCATTTCCACTGAAAAGCATCATTGAGGAATCGTGCAGGCACTAAGTGGTATTTCTGCGTTTTTTTCTCCCTTCTCTCTTGTGTGAACATGGAGTTGATTATATTAGTTAGGGAGGGTACATGGGGGGGGGCATAGACCCGCACATTGGGGGTGCAAAGAGGCTTACCCTCCTAAGAAAAAACACTAAAAACTGGGACTAGAGGCTCATGGGATTCTGATTTGTCCATTCATACCTCAAGTTTTCAGAGTATTATTTTTCCAGCCCATACTGAGGTATACTAGAGTCAGCAGTCCAGTCATATGCATCTTCATTCAAAAACTAAAACTATTGTCATATCACAGGTCTGCTATCTTATAAAACTCTTCAGCTTCAAAACATAGATACATTTACTTTAAATAACAGTGCAAGTTGATCACATAATTATAATTTACCTGATCATTAAAGTCCTTATGTTTACAGAAAGCATGAAAAGTACAGTTTTGTACCTACCATAAATGTAGATGTTCGAGTGTATACACTGCTGCAGTCATTACACTTGGGTTATCCTGCCGTCAGGCAGTTCCCCAGTTGGCCTGAGTTCCAAAGTCTTGGTCTGGCGTCGGTTGCTGTCGCCTCCTCCATGACGTCAGTGTGACAGGGATATATAAGATGCAGCCGACGCCATTTTCTTCAGTTTTTCTTGCCCCAGATGTCAGGTGCCTCTAAATAGGTAGGCAATTCCAATTGCTAATAAAACATACATAAGAAAAGCAAAAAAACAACTTACAGCTACCAGTAAATACTCCCCATAGGTAGTTAGGGTAGAAGACATAGGTATGTACCAGCCAGTAAGAGGGGAAGGAGGGAGGGTAATCTAGACTGCAGCAGTGTATACACTCGAACATCTACATTTATGGTAGGTATAAAACTGTACTATGTTCATCGTGTTACACTGGTGCAGTCATTACACTTGGATAGAATCCCAAAGCTGAGGAAGGGTGGCTGGTTCTATAAGGCATTAGGGGTGGCTATAAGGCCCTGCAGCACTGTAGTGGAGAAGTCAGCTCTGGATTTAGAGTATAGAGGCAGATGGTAATGCCTGGTGAAGGTATGTACAGAACTCCAAGTTGCTGCTTCCAAAATATCCTTGGTAGGTACCCCCCCCTGAGGTAGGCAGTTAAAGTGGCTATTGCCCTGGTGGAGTGAGATCTAATGCTGCTAGGTACAGGTTTTCCATGGTATGTGTAGCAGAAATGTATACAATGTCCTATCCATTTTGAAATAGTCTGTTTTGAAATGGCTTTTCCCTGTACTCCTGCAGCATATGCTACCAATAATTGCTCAGATTTTCTGAAAGCTTTGGTTTTGTCCAAGTAGAAGCGTAACTACCTATGAATGTCCAAAGAGTGCATTAGTCTCTCCCCTTTATTCTGTGGTTTAGGATAAAAAGTTGGCAGGTGAATAGTTTGGTTTAGAGCCACACTGGATACCACCTTTGGCATAAAAGTAGGGTTAGTTCTTAAAGATACCTTGTCCTGGTGGAAAATGAGGAAAGATTCCATTGCCATTAGTGCCTGTAATTCTGAAACTCTTCGTGCTGATGTTATTGCCAGGAGCAGAGCAGTTTTCCAAGAGATATATTTTAATTCTGCTGTGTTGGCTGGCTCAAAAGGAGGTAAAGTTAGCTTCTCCAAAACAAAGTTGAGGTCCCAAGTTGGAGTAGGTGCTTTACGGGGTGGTCTTATGTTTTTAGCCTCTCTGAGGTACTGCTTTAACAGAGGATTAGAGAAAATTGGTGGATCCCTGTTGTAATGAGCAAAGATGGCAGAGGCGTGGATCTTGATGGATGAGAAGGAGAGTCCTTTGTCCAGCATCTCAGTTAAGTATTGTAGTATCTGAGGAATGTTTGGGACAAGAGGGTCAAGGCTATGAGCTTAGTTCCAGGCACAGAATCTCTTCCATTTATCCGAATAGGCTTTCCTGGTGCTAGGCCTCCTGGCCTCCAGAATGACATCCATAACAGCTTTGGAGAGAGGCATTGCTTGCTTGACTAAGGAATCTTCCATGCAGCTAGGTTTAAGGTCTTTAGCTGGCTGTGTAGTATTTGTTTGTAGTGCTGAGTCAGCAGATGTGGGATTTGAGGCAAATCCAGGGTGGTTCTTGTGCTAAGCTCCTTAAGATTATGTACTAGTGCTGGTGTGGCCAGTCTGGTGCAATCAGGATCATCTTTGGCTCTTCCTGCCTGGCTTTTATGAGTACCTTTGGCAGGAGAGGTAGTGGTGGGAAAGCATATACTTGTAGGTTCTCCCAGCTGAATGAGAGGGCATCCACTTTCCATGCTTGTGGATGGTAACTCCTTGTGCAGAATTTTTGTAGCTGGCAGTTTATTGGGGATGCAAACAGATCTATGTCCAGGCTCCACCATTTCTGTGTTATCATTCTGAATATTTGTGGATTCAACTCCCATTCATGGGGATCCATGATGTTTCTGCTTAAGTCGTCTGCCAGTGTGTTTTTCTCTCCTGTCAGGAATTGTGCTTGCAGATGAACTTGAAGGTTTATAGCTGTGTTCCACAAGGTCATAGCTTGTCTGCATAGGGGGTAGGAGTGAGTGCCCTCTTGCTTGTTTATGTACCACATAACGGTGGTGTTGTCTGTCTTTAGTAGTAGATGCCTTGGATGCAGCAGGTCCTTGAAAGCTATAAGTGCATTTTGTACAGCTAGCATCTCTTTTTGATTGATGTGAAGATGCCTTTGTTCTGCGGGCCATGTGCCCTGAATACATTTGCCTGCCATGTGTGCTCCCAAGGCGTAATCCGATGCATCTGTTGTCTGTGTTTGCCTGGCTGTGGGTTGTGTAAAAGGCTGTCCCTTGTTGAGGTGACAAGCTTGAGCCCACCATTGAAACTCCTGTTGAAGGCAAGGTATTAGTGGTATAACTGTTTCCAAACTTTGACAGTGTTGAGACCATACATTCTTTAGGTACCATTGTAGTTTCCTCATATGCAGTCTGGCATATGGAATTAGTAGTATGCAGGATGCCATGTAACCCAAGGCCTGCAGAATTTTTCTTGCAGGGAGTTGGGTCTTTGTTGCCATCAATTGAAAGTATTAAGTCAGTTGTCCTTGTTTGTCTGGCGTGAGTTAAGCCATCTTGGCTGTTGTGTTCAAGCTGGCACCCAGGAATATAATCTCTTGTGAGGGCACTAGTTTTGATTTCTTTTCATTTACTGTGTACCCCAGGCAACTTAATAACCTTTTTACAAACGCCATATGCTTTAGAAGAATGTCCTTGCTCTCTGCTTGAATCAGGCAATCGTCCAGGTACGGATAAATTTGAATTCCTTTCTGTCTGCAAAATGTAATTACTGGTGCCAGGCACTTTGTGAAGACCCTGGGCGCAGTAGATAAGCCAAAGGGCAGTGCAGAGAATTGGTAATGCATTGAACCAGTTATGAATCTGAGGTATCTTCTGCAGTTTTGTCTGATAGGGACATGCAGGTATGTCTCTTTGAGGTCCAAAGTCATGAGCCAAGCTTTCTTGCCCAGCATGGGAAGAAGCTGCTGTAATGTCAACATTTTGAATTTCGGAACATCCAGGTAAGTGTTTAGAGATGAAAGATCCAGAATGGGCCTCCAGGCTTTGTCCTTTCTGGGTACCAGAAAGAGTCTTGAGTAAAATCCTTGTCCTTGCTCCTGTGATGGTACCTTTTGAATAGCTCTCATATCCATGAGTGCTGTAATTTGTTTTTGAGCCTCTGCCCATTGATTTTGTGGCAGATTTGGCATTCCTTTTAACCTTGGCTGAGTGTGAAACTGGAACCTGTAACATTGAAATACAATGTTGAGAACCCACTTGTCTTTGGTGATCAGTTGCCAATTGTGGTAGAAGAGTGACAGTTTTCCTCCCAAAGGGGCTGCCAAGAAGGATTTGTTTGGCAGCTGTAGTGGGAAGTCATTGGAGCTGCTTTTTATATGGTTGGGGCCTGTCTTCCCCTTCTTTCTGGCCTGATGCAACCAATTGTTGAGGCCTGTAAGGACCTTGTGCTTGACTTCTACCTCTTGGACGTCTGTATCTTCCCCTTTGGGTTCTGTCTGTAATTGGAAAGGACCAATTCTTAGTTGGCCAGTTTCTGCTAAATCTAGGAGGCTGAACCTGTAAGAAATCCTTCACAGTTTGCATAGATTTTGCCTTATCCTCCATTTTCTTTAATACCTCTTCTGCCTTAACTCCAAATAACACATCCTGCTGCAAAGGTGCAAGCAATAATTTTGCTTTAACATGATCTGGTAACGTATGTTCTTTTAACCAAGCATGTCTTCTAATGACAGAGCCTGTAACTGCTGCTCTGCAGGAGGCCTCCAGAGAATCAAAACCACATTGCAAAGTATGCTTTCCCACTTGTTCAGCTGCATGCAATAAATCCTGCATTTCTTTAAAATTGGGAGGATCTGATTCTGGAAGCATTTTTTGTTTTAGCTGAGACAGTAAAAATTGCTGATATTTTAGCATGTGAAACTGGCAATTTAAGGCTCTCATTGCTGAAGTTGCAGACATATATACTTTCTTTCCCCATCTGTCTAATGCTCTGGAATCTCTGTCAGAGGGAACTGGATTCTTGGCTGATGAGGCCTTACCTCCTTTGGGTCCCTAAGAAATAGTTTCAGGGTCAGCTTCAGGGCTTTTATACAGAAATTTATGTGAGTCAGGGACTCTGTAGTATCTGTCAGGTTTAACAGGGGCTGGAGGTAAGGAATCAGGATATAAGCTGGATTCAGTATACACATCATCCACAATATCTAACACTGGCAGAATAGCAAGGGGTCTGTGTTGAGGTAATAAAAGGAAGTCTCTGAGCCTTTTCTTGGATTCTGAGTAATCCTGGCCTTCCCAGTGGAAATGCTCCCTCATGGTATGTAGGGTTTTCCCAAAGGAATAGTCCTCTGGCGGTGAGGCTGATGGAATTGATTCCTCAGCATCAGAATCCTCATAAGGGGGTAAAGAGTATCCTAGGTCTGAGGATGAATCAGAAGAGATGGACACCTGGTCGGATGAGTCATAGTCTGCATCCTGTCTAGGCCTTTTATCAGGAGGGGGATGGGACCCCCTGATCAGAGTAATTAGGTCTTCGGACATTTTGAGCATTTGTTTCTTAGGCATGGAGGCCTGTCCTGGAGAATGCTCTATTTGTTTCTTTGACTTTAAAAGAGGCTTAGACTTAGCTGAGGGTTTAATGCTTAACTGAGTAGGTCTGAAGACACAGTCTGTAGCTGTGGGTTGCTCAGCTATTCCGGATCCCTCTGAAAGGTTTGTCTCGGTAGGCTGAAGAACTTATGCACCCAAAGGCCCAGCCATCTCCACGTGGGAGTCAGAGGCAGCTTGTGGTTCTACAGAAGCGGTCATCAGGGGCTGCAAAGGCGCCTCGCTGAAAACCAGAGAACCGGTGAATGGCCTAGAAGAGGCTTCATCGTCAGTTTTAGGCCTCAGATTCCTATCCTTGTCTTTGCGCTTTTTGAGTATTTCGGTCGTCGGAAGTTCTGATGGCATGGTATAATTTAATTTTCTACCAAAATAATGTCGGGCAAAATCAAACTGACGTTTAATAGTGCGCTTGTTAAACCTAGTACAAAACCAACAACCAGTGACGTCGTGATCACGGCCTAGGCATGGGATACAATAGGAATGGATATCCTTATGAGGTATTTGCTTCCCACAAGAAATACAGTTATTAACTTTTACTGACATCGGTCTGAGGCAAGAAAAATTTTCCCCACCGGGGTACTTAACTTTGTAGAAGACTTTGGTTCTGGATTCGGAATGAAAATCTCAGGAGATGGCCGACTGGCACTTGTGAACTGCTTTTGCTTTGGGCATTGTGTGGAAGAAAGACTGAAGAAAATGGCATCGGCTGCATCTTATATACCCCTGTCACACTGATGTCAGGGAGGAGGCGACAGCAACCAATGCCGGACCAAGACTTTGGAACTCAGGCCGACTGGGGAACCGCCTGACGGCAGGATAACCCAAGTGCAATGACTGCAGCAGTGTAACACAATGAACATCAGTAATATTCCCACTGTACCATAAAATCACTGTTCTAACAGACTTAAATTATTGTAACAAGGTATCTTTGCACAGAAACTGTATGAACAATTTTGAGACGAAAATGCACAGTAGCAGATTCTTAAGGATCAGTCTTCCCCACACTTGATGCATAGAATTAAAATGTCAAAATATTTAAAAACTGCCAAGTTATAATCAGCAACAGTTAAAATTCTATTTAAGTTTCCAGGAAGCAGCCCATATTTCTGAAATGGATTATGAAGCTGACCATCGTTCACAATTCAACTGCAAGGTACTGAGGCATGTTATACACTCAAGGAAGCTACTAATCCTTTAGCATATGAGTGAGATGACAAGGAGCTACTATGTTCCATAGAAGGATGGATTACTTGAAAATGATGGATGTTTTCTTCATTTCAAATGGAAAAATATTACGATTGTTTTAATTTACTTCAGGCAGCAGGAACTAGTGGGCCTGTTCCTGCCAGAGTACCAGCACTGGGAATTTGACCCCAGAAAAGGGGTACCCCAGTTTCATAATATGAATGTAGACAGCAGGGATGGCATATGGCCATTGGAGTGAAGAAGTGGACAACTAGACCTGATCAAATATGTTTATACCAGAGGAGAAGGTCTTTCAGTTGAAGAAGTACTGTTCCATGGGACAGTTATGTTTATTTTGGTATTCCTAAGGACCATAGGCTACATGTCTGTTATTATCTTGATGATGTCTCTGACCAGTTTACCAGAAGGAAAGTAAAATGAACATAATCTTTATTTTTTCCAGATATCAGACATTACCAGCATAGGGGACATGCCAGCATTTCTTAAAAGTTGTTAATTGGGGCATCATATTCATTTTATTATACAATGATGGATTTAGAGTTCAGCTGTCACTACATAAGTAAGTAAGTGCACTTAAAGCAAAAAAATTATGTAGTTTCATTTATTTTGGAGTCAGATTATTGCCAGACTGGGACAAAACCAGTTCTCAAAATCTAGTAACTAATAATGGGGAAAGTTTCCCCTAAAAGTGCATAAAATATTAATATATTACATAACAATTATCCATCATTCAGAAAAATCCCTTTAATCAAGTGCACGGTCAAAGGTCATGTTATCCTCTTTCCCTTCCTATAAGTATATTTTATGTTACTCATCCTTAATTTATCTTACTGTTAGTTTTTACAATCAACACATAGTTCACTTTGTTCAGCTTAATTACTCCTTTTTCATCTCTGTGAAATACCATGTGCTAGTTTCTAAATGTACAGTTTAGTAAAGGTTTTCACAAAGAAATGCTGTTTATCAGAAACTCCTTTGCAGAGAGTGATTTGCAGGACAAGCACAATTAAATAAATTAATGTATTTACAAACTGCCTGCCCCAAAACAAAACTATTTAAATGTTAAAACTGCTAAGTGTGCCTAAAGTCCAGAATACAGACTTAAATTGGCTGCTCCAGTGTTTAACTGTTAATTTATACACAAACGTGCATATCTTGAGCTAACAGTTTCAATGATCAAAGCTATCAGTGGTTGCTTACTGCCTCAGTCCCACTGACAGTGAATGCTTAGAGCCCACATCAAAGATAGCTTAATGTTTATCCAAGCCTTCTGTGTACCCACAATCCTAGTGCATAATGTGTTTATTGCAGTTATGTGCCAAAGGCATCCTGCGTATGTTTGGATAAACTAACACATTTAGCTCAGCACAAGTGCTTCAGATGTTTCTGCACGCCTCTTGCTGTTGGCATATATTAAATGAAATGTAATTTAAACCATTAATCAGTGCAAACACTGTCCCTGCCTGAGTAATGTGCATCTGTGCATACAGATTCCTTTTCTGGAGCCTACATTTCTTACAGGATATATTTTATAATGGATAACAGTCCAGCAATATGTTGTAGAATCACTGCATAGCGGGTTCAGTTAATCCAGTATAACATTGTCTCATTTTTTACACCTAGTCCTGAGTTCTACCCTGACTGACTGTAAGCATGCTATATTTACTTCACCACTTACTCTTCTTCTTCTTTCGGCTTTTCCCAGTTAGGGGTCGCCACAGTGGATCACCTGTCTGCTCATGACTGGCAGTGGAGTTTTACAGTATCGAGTTGCCAGCCCGGCGCCCAACCTTCCACAGATGGCACACATGCACACGCACTCATGCCTAGGGCCAATTTAAAGTGTTCAATCTACCCACAGCATGTCTTTGGGATGTGGGAGGAAACCGGAGCCCTCGGAGGAAACCCACACGACCCCAGGGAGGACATGCAGACTCCGCACAGAAGGCACCCCAGCCGAGGATCGAACCGGAGAACCAGTTGCTGTGAGGTGCAATGTTAAAATTCTACATAGCCTTAGGTCATTCTTTCCTTTTCAGCTACATCACACCTTAATCTCTTCAGCCTTCCTCTTTCTTAGACATTTTAACCCCTCACAAGGTTCTTCAAGTACCACATGATAGTTCGCACTCCCCAACTGCTCATTTAACAAGGCACAAATTCTAAGTACCTGAATCAACAATATAATGGGTGTTTAGCCCCTCCTGACTGCACATTCTATGAACAGTACATATATTACCATAATACTAATAAGCACTGATCCTCACAGACCCTGGAGTAACCTTAACCTTTCATGACTACTGTCTTAGTCTTCGATAATGGGATCAGCCAGCTGACTATGGATCATTTTTAGCTATGACGATGGGTATACTAAAAGAGCAAAGTTATAAAACAAAAAGTTAAGGGTAATTCATATCACATGCACAGTGGAATTAGTTACTAACAGAAATAATGATTCATTCTATCAAAAGGTAACAGGTAGCACTTCAAAATAGTCTGTACAATGCAGCTTCTGTTCTGCTTGACACTTACTGCAATAAAACATGTCCAGTACAACAAATAATAGCAAGCATAAAGTGTTTATTTACAGTAATTACATTTAGCATAGAGTTCAGAGTACACTGTAGGAAAGTTATCAGATGACATGTATAGGGTAATTATATAATACAGCTTCATTATGGTGAAGCCTCACTTCAGTTTTTAAATATACCAGTGTGTTAAGAAACCTGACAGAATGGGAAAGATTGTTATGGATTTGGGACACAGTGACACATGGGTTCATCTTTTTACTGATGACTAACAATGTCAAATGATTATTCTGAGTGTCAGTGAAAGCATATAAATAAGCTTGGTTGGTTAAGAAGCGGGATACAGACCAGCACAGTGCAGTAACTGACATACAGAACTATATGGAAGGGACACTGAATAACAGCACAGAATAATGAGAGACAGGAAGGCAGATGGTCCTTTTGAAATGTGGTAATAATGCTCAGAAACTGGGACGACTGCCCATATCTTAAAAAAGCACAGTTTGCAGTGTGTGACTGCTACTGGAAGGCAACAGAGATGATTTGCAATGAGTAGCACACCACAGAAATAAGTACCTCCTGCGTGATATAGCTAAACTTTGGGAGTAAGAAGATGCTTTATTCAGTGGGCATCATTTAATGGTGCTATGAGTCTGGTTTAGAGATGGTTAATGTGGCATATGAAGGCTAGAATGGGTATCAGACAGCTGTATACTCATAAATTGTGCCACATTTCTTATTTTGTTAAGGGAAATCATCTGAAACCAATTAAATAATTCCCCAAACAAAGGGATAAGACAGTCTGACATATGTTCTAAATAGCATACATTTTGTTTTGTTAAAGCTTATACAGAGATTTTTATATATTTTATTTTTTCATGTACCACGCTGCACCAGAAATTGTATGTCTGTGCAGTCCTCATTCACTAACCCCATCATGTACTGACTAGCCCATAAAGAACATCATATTGTATACAATACCATACTTCCTACTTTATCTTCAGATATCATCTGCTTGCACTGCCAACTCCTTTATTTGGCTGCACATCTCCCTTTTATATTCAGTTGTTTATCAAGGAAGAATTTGTCAATTACAAAGAGTTAGGTGAGTAGGGGATACAGATCCAAGAGCCTGGGGGCTCAAATCTTGAGAGGAGATGGTGCCATGATGAAGAATGACACTAAGGGCCTGTGAATGTGAGTTAAAGTAAATGGGGAAAGGGGTGGGTACTACGACTACACCCATAAACAATGCCAGGGTGTAAATGCCCACAAGGTCATGATTGTCCCAACTTTTGACATTATTGCACATACACAGACATCCTTTTCGCAGTGTTTTATAAATATTGGTGGGATACAGCACTGTAAATAGCAGACTCCTTCCCCTGACTTTTATCTGGTTTACTGCTACAATTTGGCTAACTTGAATTATACTCTCTGTTCTGAGATACTATCTGTCTATCTCTCTGTCTGTCTGTCTAACTATCTATCTATCCATCTCTAACACTTGGGCCATCTTCAAAAGGCTCAGATTAACTCACGCACTCACCAAAAAAAAAAAAAAAAGGATTCTCGACTGTACTACATAGGCATGGTGCGTTAGCTATAAATGTAACCTGTCTGAATCTACACATTATTTTCTGCACCTATTTTGCCAGATATAATTGTGGTGCAGAGGTAACATACCTGATAATCATACTGTTGCAGCTGAATCTGCTAAAAACATTGAGACAAATATCAAAAGCTTGTTGAGATATTATTGATTGATTGATTTACTGATTATTGGAAAAGTCTGACGGGATAGAAGCCCATTTTCAGAGGAAGCCCAGGAAGAAAATCTACAAAGTACTACAAAACATTTTAAGAATAATAATTTTACAAGGTTCAAAAAAATCTGCAGTTTAAATAATTATACTAAATTAGACATAATATGAAAACATTGGTTAAGGGTAGAAGCAGTTATATGACAATGCTCTAACATTTAGAGCAATTTTAGTCAGTTTATAGATAAGTTAAAGGTAAATTAATATAATACAAAGAGGAATTGCAATGTGAAGTGAGAGAAAAGTAGGCTTATGGTATAGATATAAATAGAGAGAGAGACAATAAATAAATATAAATATAATTTAGTTGTAGTTTAGTTATAATTATAGTTATAGTTATAAATATATTTATAATTATAAGTAAATATTATTTTGGCAATGTGTTTTTTCCATTATCATTAGGGTCACTGCAAAGCACTCTGCTTGTGCTGTGCTGATGAGGTCATAACAAGGCCGAAATATGCATATCCACAGCTAGTGGGGTTTGGCTTTACTGACCTGAAATTGTCCATTAAAACGATGAAACAAGTCATGGGCATTTAGAATTGCACTGCGGTGGTGGTGCTGCAGTAGCGTTGTCGCCTCACAGTAAGACGTTGTCCTGTTTGATTGTCAGCTAGAGCGTCTTCTGTGTGGAGACATGCATGAATGGGCGTACCTTCGTTGAAGGTTGTGTGTCAGGGCCGGCAACTTGGCTCATAAAAAATCTACTGGCAATCATTAGCAGACCAGAGTTCCGCTGTGGTGACCCCTAACTGGGAAAAGCCGAAAGACACAACAACAACCCTGATGTTCATCAGGATCATTTGCATATATCCCATGTGCCTCTGATACAAGAGGTTTGGGAGGTCACTCGGTGGAAGTTTTAGCTTTGCTGGAGTTTTCATTTTGTTTTTACTGATTGGTTTTTCAGTGACCTTCTCACTCATTGTTTTAAATGATTAATTTTGGAATCCTACATGAGGATCCACAATAGCTTAACTCAGGCAGGATTGACTGTGCCATAAAAAGTGGAACATATTACTACCATTTTGTATACATATTTACATGCCTCAGCATCTATTAGTACACATTTAATTGTGAGGTTTAATACATTTTCTGAGCTTCATTCCTGTTTCCTGAGTTATCTACGTGCACTGACAGTTTACACTTGTACATATTCTTCCTTTCTTTACACTATTTTTGACACATGCAGCATATAGTTATGACTATATTGTGAGGGTGCTGAATGGGTGTCACTATAAATTTACTTGTGCTATTAGCATATTATTCTAACTATTAATTGTTTTCAGCTTGTTTCATTAACTTGTTGGTTTGGCATAGTACCTATGCTGCTGTTATATTGTACATAACACCTCTAAGAAGTCTTGATGCTGATGCAGTAGAATGCATACTTTTGTGTAACAGTAGGTTGCACATGCTGGTTACTGTGATAATCTTGTCATTTTTCTGCAGTGTTGACATTGTCAGTGTTCTAGAACTGTCTGTCTGCACTTGCTCTCCTGTCTTTGCTCACTGGTCAGAGAAAATACTAAGAAAGTGAGTAGTAATGTTTATAATTACAGAAAAGACTCTGGTAGAAGATTTAGAAACTAGCAACTAGAGTTTCTCATATCAAAGCAAGGATATCAGACCTGTAACTTAGTACCTGGTCAGGGAAAAGACTGAGAAAGTGAATAGCAACATTGTTAATTACAGACACCTTAGAAACCACTCTGCCGGAAGATTTAGAAACTAGTAACCTAACTTAGTACCTACCGGGCACCATTATGGTCTTAAAATATAGTTAGTATCCAGTTAAGCTACACAGACTAAGGGCTAATAACCATAAGTGAATAAGGTTATAATGGTTTAGTAATGGTTCATACTGAAGGAACTTGCCTGTAAGGTGTGATGATCATCCAACAATTCATACATGACAGCAGATTCCAAATCACAAAGGAGGTTAAACTTGGAAAATGCATTCATAATGTAAATCAGTTCCTGAACTATAGGCAATGTTAGAATACAATTAGTTTAATGAAAATGTTATAGTTTGACTTCAGCAAATGAGTCAGAATTATATAAAATACAACTGCTCAATGTCCTCTATCCATAATAGGTCACTATATAACAGAGACTGATTTATAGTTATTAAAAAGATGCATTTCATTTTCATGACCTGGATTGTGTGTTTTCTTTTACTTAAATTCCGAGAATTATTCCCAAGCAGATGAAGTATAATTTCTTTTCATCACTGTGATTCCATTACATTTTAATACAGCTGTATTTATAGATATTAATATAGATAAATGCATTGATATATAGATATAGCTATAGATACAGATAGAGATACAGATATATAGATATAGATATATGCATTGAACCTAAACCACAGGTATACAAAAATATGCTTGCTTGGATAGTGATATAAATAGTTGGATAGATAGATAGATAGATAGATAGATAGATAGATAGATAGATAGATAGATAGATAGATAGATAGATAGATAGATAGATAGATAGATAGATAGATAGATAGATAGATAGATAGATAGATAGATAGACAGATAGATAAGACAGAGACATAGTCAGAGATATAGATATAGATATAGATATAGTTTTATTTCATGTGTATTTCAGTTGGATTAAAGCTGAAGAGGACCCTTTAGGTACAAGCTTATGCTCACGTAAAGCAATATTAAATAAACAGAATGATGAATTATCATGCTTAAAGATATATGTATAATATAAAACATTCTTATAAAGAATCCTGACTACATTGACGGTGTATGGTAATCCTCTCATGGACACTATATAGGTTGGCAGTGAATTTCCTGTGAAACAAGATGTAAGTGAAGTGAGTTTAGAGAAATAATAACAGGTGATGCAGGGTTCGAATCATACCTCTCAACTGGCCAGATTTTTACAGAATGCCTGGAATTTTGCCTTATATTTTTGGTTGCTCCTTATAAAATTTGTGGTTTTATGGCAAATCTCTGAGGAATGAAGCCACTAAATAATGACAGGTATTTGAGTTTTTGACTTCATGTCCTTCAGAAAATGCATACTAACACAAAATTGTTAATCTTGCAGCTTTCTATGTTTATAAAAGTATATTTAAAATAAGTCCCTATTTGTGAGCCTTTGTCCCCCATCATTTTAGATTTTGTCCATATTTATTGCGATAAGAGGTTGAGAGGTATGGTTCAAGTCCAGTAGATAAAACTCCTTCCTTACATAAATGTAGTGAAAACACTGGCAACAAAGTCTCACACCAGCTTAATGTACCATGGAACAGTCCTAATTTACTTAACCTTAAGGCAGGATGTGCTACTGCTTTCAAAGTTCTTATACATAGGCTGGAATACTCCTCACCTGTTATTGCCCCAATGTCAAGGCGTAACATCTCCTTACTTCACTTTACTAAAATGTTCAAGTTTATCTATATATCAAATGCAAATGAACATAACCACATCAGTAAAAAAAGGCAGTCTCCCAGTCTCTTCTAGAGCTATGTAAGTAGCAGTCTCACATTTAGGCTACTCAAGAAATGATGCACTCCTCTAGTTAACAAACCTTCACTGCAAGAGATCTCCTTTTCTCTTGGCTCAAACTCAACTCTAAATTTAAATAGATCACAGTTTTTTTTGCTTGTATGTAAAAGAACATTTAATAAACTGGCTGCTGCACCATGGAACAGTTTACCCAAAGAAATTACTGATTTGGATAATTTTTCTCAATTAAAAAAAAAAAAAAAAAAAAAAAAAAAAATATATATATATATATATATATATATATATATATATATATATATATACACACACACACACACACACACACACACACACACATATGTATTACTGAAGGAGCATGGCTTCAGAACATACTAGAATATATTAGCACCTGGTTCTAAAATCTCCACACTTCTCAGCCTACAATACTCTTGGACATTCCTATGCCATAGAACATCTGACTCCTGTAAATATGTAAATAAATGTTTTATGTTAAGACTTAGTTATTTAATTATTAGACAAAAATGCTCAACCAGTGATGAAAATATAAACTTTCTTGCAGTCAACAGTGTACCGGTGTGGCTGTTCTTGGTTTCTGGTTTATTGTCACAACAATCTCCACGAATACCTTGGCTTGTGTTTTTTTGCAAACATCATCAGATACAACATCTTGGAAACCACCCAAAAACTATCCACTTATCCTGTGTTGGTGCAGTTTTTACTGAATGCTTTGTCTGTGTGACCTTTTTACCCTTTAGTTTGGATTTCAGTTGGGATATTTTGCAGTCACCTTAATCTTTATAGGCATTAACTGGGTTTAAAGACCCTCTGCTTCTGCAGTATAGCCAAATTATCCACTTACGCTTTGTTGATGAGGTCAGTTAAAAAGCTGAATCATATATTTCCACAGACAGTGGAGTTTGGCTTAATTGGCATGAATGCAACCATAAAGACTTAACAAGTAAAAATGTCAAGGACATTCAGAAGCCATGTAGCTGAAACACTCGAGGTCCTCAAGGGTCATTTGCATATTTCCCATGGAACTCCATTACAGGACATTTAAGGTATCACACAGTGAAAACTCTAGCTTGGTTGAGTTTTTCTTGCAGTTTCTACTGAATGGTTTGTCTGAATGACCTTTTTCATTTACCTTACTATCTGATGTGGCACATGCAGTCAATATAGAGGTGCGGAGAGAGCCTTGTATAACAGACAAGGGTTTGAATCTGGTAACATGTCTGCCAGGCAAATATGTTAGACAACAGTAGTTTACACACACACAGATAACATTTAGACCTGTATAGATGCAGACACCTTGAGTTGATAGTTTTGCTGTAACTTTCACCAATACCTGTTTAAATGCAAGACAACTAGTTCACAGTGACAAGCACTGCCGGCACAGTTGCAAACCAGATTCTCACCTGACATTACTTTTTATTCTCACTACAACCATCTAATCAATAACAAAGGGCTTGTCTCCATGTATAAGAACTTTCACACTCTCTCTGTTAGCAGTTTGGTTTATATGGATATCTTGAGGTAATGTAGAAATTGCCTCATGTTTACTGACAACCAATTAGTTCTCAAACAAACTGATAAGGTATGTGAGAGATGTATTTATTCAATGTCACTGGAGGCAAAGCTGTCACATAAAAAACGCTGCTAATGTCAAGCAGGTTGTCAGTAGTAGACATGCTGCACCCATATCTCACAGTTCAAAGCAGAAACATAGACCCACATATGCTGAGGCACTTAAATGTAACCTTCCTAAAGACCAAAGACCTCCTAGATGAAGTACAAATAACAATAACCTCAGCAGCTCTGAATGCACTTTATCAAAACAACACCCACATCAACACATACAGCCACGTCTCATAGAGCTTCTACTTCTCAGCCCATAAGGCAAGTCACCACACAATCCAACATTCTGGTCACTGCAGACTACATTGTGAGACACAATGATGTATGTCTCATCAGGCTGAGTAGGGAGAAGGCAACAGTCAATTGCTTATCAGGGGCCAGGATCCGCCACGTTATGCACACACAGGTCATTGACCACAAGTACCAGCATGACTCAGTCAAAGTACACATGGATGTAAGTGTCCTGAGAAGTTACTCTCTAGACTAGATGAAGAGCGACAGCATAGAGCTCTTGGAATATGTGTCCCAGGATGCTATGAGCCTAGCATTGAGCAGCATGTTACCTTTGCTATGAATAATGCCACAATAGAACAGAAGATGACTGACTTTAGTAATTGGCTTAGTTTCTACTGTCATTCTAAGGGGGTGCAATATTTGATAGCATGGAATGAAATGGTTAGCAGGCCATGCTGCTTTGCCAGGGATGGTCTGCACCTGTACCCTCTAGGCATTCAAATATTAGCTAAAACATTGTCCTCTCTCATAGTGCTTTTGTAGGCAATACCAAACTGGAAGTACTTCCGGAATAGCAAGCCAAAAACAAGAAAATCTAAAGGTGTTCCTGCTCAGTGCTTGGAGTCTGAACAAGAAACTCCACTCCCTACAAGCTGTCCTCACCTTACAGAATGCTGAAGTTGGTGCAGTCACTGAAACATGGTTTAAAGCTGTGGAAAGCACACCAGAAGTGCAAGGTTATAATTCCTTCCACACATTTAGATCAGTTACCACACAGACATGGAAATTAGGTGGAGGGGCCTTAATTTACATTAAAAATAAATATACCTCAAGAATGGTCAAAAAGTATGATGCACTTGAGCCTCTACACATTAAAATCACCATAGGCAAAATCCCATGCCACTTCCTTGCAAGCTATAGGTCCCCGTCTATAACCCACAAAACCCATAACATGCAATTCAGCTTATTAGAAACACCATCCATCCAACCCAATACCATCCACACTGTTAAATGATAATCATATATGACACCAAATGTACAGGCATACATATTTCTGGATTTTGCAAACACAAACTCCCTGAACTAGATTGTCAATATGCTGACCAGGGGCACAAACATACTGAATCAGGTCCTTATTGAAAAGGGAGAATGCTGCACACTCCCTAGTATAAAGTCTTTGCTGGTAAAGTAAGACCACAAAATGGTCTCCTTTGAAGCAAAAATAAAACCCAGAACCCCAGCTAACCCTAGAATGTTCAGGAACTACTATAAGGCTAACTTCCTGCTATTAAATGATAATGTGGCAAAATTTCAAGCTCCAATAAACCCTGAGAACACTGCTGCCTATGCAGAACTGTTTACAGAAACCCTATATAAGCATTTCAATAGCTGCATAAAGGCAGCTTTACCCACCAGGAAGAAGTACAGAACTAACTCAGAAAACAAGCCACCCTGGTGGAATCACATCAGTAGGCTGTATAACAGAGAAGAAAATCATAGCAAAAGATGAAGCACCCAACTGGATAAAAGCACTCTCATCAAACAAAACAAGTAACTCAGAGGACAAATAAAATCTACCAAAGCCAAATCTGAGGTATATTTTGCCTCCCAGATCAAAGTCAGCCACAAGGCATTCTTTAGCTATGTCTGCAACCTCATAGGCAATAAATTGTGTACAGAGCTCAATGTAAGTAGAGACACCTATACTGAGCCTGCAGATATAGCAAACCTACTGGCTAACAAATTCAGCTATAACTTTACACCCTCTCTTTCCCTCAACTTCCCCTCAGGAAATACCATCAAATACAACTGACCCCATTATCACTAGGGAACAAGTCCTCAATGATCTCTCTTAAGCCAAGAATACTGCATTGATGGGCCCAGATAATATCCCAGATATCTTCTAGCATGAAACATGACCTATCAGGTTCTCTGGAATTGCTATTTAACTGTAGCCTCCAAACAGACTTCATGCCTCATGAATGGAGAATAGCAGCAGTCTTCCCTCTGCACAAAGGTAGGTTATCTACATACCCTTTAAACAACAGACCATTAGGTTTCACTGGTATCTTATGCTAAACCATGGAAAGAATTATCATGAAAATGCTCAATAAAAACATAGGAAACCTCCAAAAACTGGACCAACTGAATTTGGTTTCATCAAGGGCAGGTCATGCCTACTTAACCCGGTAGACTTCTTTACGAAGGTCACCAATACAATGGATGAGTGCAAAAATGTTCGCCTACCTTGACCTTGTCAAGGCATTTGACATAATACCCCATTTAAGCATTGTTGATAAACTGAAGAGGTTTGGTACACAGCCTTATGTCACCCAGTGAATAGCCAGCTAGCTCACAGACAGGAGCCAGAAAGTTAGACTTTGGAGTCACCTCCACAAAGAGGCCAGTCACAATCAGAGTCCCTCAGGGATTGATCCTGGGAATGCCCCTTTTTGGCATTTCATATCTGAAGGCAAGGCCAATGTCAAGAGCCTCTGGCTGATCAAATCTGCAGATGACTGCAAATCAGGAGCAGTCACAGAATCCCACATGGACATTAATGTTCTCCAGCAAGGGATAATAACAAATAACAAGTGTTAGAGGCATGGACTAAAACTAAATGCCAAGAAATGCATAATACAGTAGTATGCTTTGTGGAGTCATCCATCCCTGGTAACTATCACATTGCCTCCTGCATATCTGCAAAACAAAGAACGAGAAGTACTTAAACCTTGCCTGTGATATAAATAAGACCTGCTGGAGAGACAGGTATGTATCCCAGAAACAACGCCTTCTCTGGAACAGGCTCCCCACCCATGTGAAGCAGAGTTCCTTCCAAACTCAAATAAAGTGTAACTTGGACAGTTGGATGGGGAACAGGAAATTCATCCCTTGTTTGGCACTTATGTCTCTAATGGACACAGGCAACCTGTATGTCACTCCATTAGATGTATTACCTCAAAACGGATTTTCCCCAAATCCAAGTCTCCCTGAAATGTAACTCCAGAAATGCTAAAGAATGTTCACACTAATGTTTCTTTATTTCCTTATCTTTGGATAACCCCTACACCTACTTTAATATTCCCACCCAACCCCCACAATCACTACCCAACTACACAAGTTTCTTGAATTTCCCCTTTCTACTTCAAAGCATCCTCTTAGAAACAAGGTTGAGAACACCAGTCTTTCACTTATTGTAAGTGTGATTCCATCTTTCACTACCTGCATCATAACATTTTATCTTCAGGGGCTTCATTCATCTCCATACCTTAACTCATATAGTCACTCTTTCTTTCACAACAGTCATAGTACCTCCAGCTTCAAATATGCTCTTATTATCCACTTTCCAAAAAATTCTAATCCCACTTCAGGAGGCAATGTTAAGCCTATTGGCAACCTACACCTCCTGGGAAAAAAATTTAGAAAAAAAACTCATATACGAGCAGCTGCTAGAATGGATTCAAAATATGATCTCCTCACAGACAAATAACATGATTTTAAATCATAATGTAGCACTCAAACTGCCATTTTCTCTCTAACTTCACAAATATATTCTAACATGGATAAGGATAGGCTCACTGGTGATATTTTTCAAGATATAAAATTAGCTTTGGAAGATGTGAATCACAATTTTCTACTGCTCAGACTAGCAGATTATGGGTTCTTCTCAGATGTTAGCACCTATCTAGTATAGGCTAGTGAGTGTTAGCCTCCCTCTCTTTTCTTTATACATTAAAAACCCATTTGGAGACATCCTTAACCTTAACATAACACTATTTGTTGAGAGCATAATATTTACTGCTGCTCATAAAACATCCCAACAGTTAACTGCTTTACTTCAATATGACTTTTCACTCATCTGGAAATGATTCACAGAAAAGCTGTCAATCAACACAAAAAATTTCCTATCATGATATGTCAAACTCTTAAAAAGTTATCAAATGCAATGTTTCCCACTACTGTATACCCCTATGGCATTCATCTCGCCTTTTGCATTGAACACAAATATTTTATATCTTATAAGGAATGCTCTACAGGCATTAAAAACTTCCTTAGCAACACCACCAGAACCACTTTTAATACTGGCTATCTTCTTCCATCCCTCTTATATGGTGCACTCATCCCAACCAACCTTCAGGCTGCAACTGAAAGTAAACTGGAGGCATGCTGTAATAAGTTTGCAAAATTTGCCACCAACAAGCAATACTGCAGCCACTACTGTATTAACCTCAAGGCTTTGGAATTGGCTCAAACCATCTCACCTCTTAGATTACATACAGGGAATCACCACACCCAGGAATATTTACAAAGCCAAAGACTGCACTGCTTTTACTCTTATTCTGTATTCTATCACCCTGATAGACTACTCTGATCTGATGAACTACATCTTCTCAGCATATATAAACCTCACAAATCCTCTGGCTAAACTCTCTGCTCATACTCTGTCCCTAAAAAAACATAATTATATCTACCTCTAGCATCTCCAGTTTCAAACAGCTACTAAAAGACCACCTAAATAAAACCTGGCTCTGCTGCTGCACTACCCCAGGCTGAATTAGTCCCTCCCTACCTCCAGCACCAGCGTACTTTGACTATATTTAGAGAAAAGGAATTAGTAAAATCTATTTCTTATACAAAGATCAAATTTATTTTTGTCTAGGTTATATTATCTAGTTACCTGTCTTCCAAAGAGTGTACTCAGTGTGTTTAATATCATCTCTATGAACTGCAACTTGTGAGTACTTTACCTATAGACAATGTTTGTTTCCACCTTATGATAGTTCATAGGTTCACACGTTCATAGGTTTTTATTAGGATAAGCCTAGCCATGCATCCCAAATCTCTGACAAGTTCTGATACCCTTGATAAGTGTAAGCAGGGGCTTGGGAGATGGAATATTTATAAACTAGGGCCATGAAGATGAACCATTTACAGATTGCCTGTGTCCATTAGAGACATAGATGCCAAACCAGGCAAGAATTTCCTGTTCCCCATCCAGTTGTCTAAGTTGCACTTGAATTGAGTCAGGGAGGAACTGTGCTTCATATGGATGGGGAGCCTGTTCTAGAGATGGGGTAGTCTCCGGGATACATACCTGTCTCTCTAGCAGGTCCTATTTATATCACAGACAGGGTTAAAGTCCTTAGAATGGGTAATTCTGGTGCTGTTTGTTTTGCGGATATTCAAGAAGTCCATTGGAGTGAGGTCTGAAAATGCCCTGTATGTCAGGCATAGATCGGACATTTTAGTTAAGCCCTGTGTTCTTATAGTGAGTAACTTCTGTGGACATTCCAATTGTTGGATATGCCTGTTTAGGTACATATCAAAGAGGGCATTGTACTTAATGACAGGTCTGACAAATGCTGAATACAGTGACTTTCTTGGACTTAAATGCCATATCTCTGTTTATAAGTTGCACAACATAGAATGATTTCCTTACTGCTGTAGACATGTGATGGTCAAAGGCTAGATTACCCACCTCTCTAGTTTGTAAACTGCTTTCAAAACTAAAACCATGCTCCCCTCTTCCGATGGCCTTCCAGCTGAATGCCTAAAACTTGCAGCAGATTTTATAGCGCTTCCAATTAGCATTCTCATTAACCGATCAATCTCTGAATCATATGTCCCACAACTATGGAAAAACTCAATTATTGCTCCCTTTCACAAAAGCGGTAACACCAGTGATCTATCTAACTACTGGCCCATCTCCATTCTTTCACCTCTATCTAAAAAAGTGTATTCATTTTCAATTGCTAAAACATCTCACAGACAATAACCTACTTGCACCCACCCAACATGGTTTTCGTCCAGCACACAGCACAACAACAGCCTTGCTGTCATTTGCCAACACTGTATACAAAGCTCTTGATGCAGGCCTACTAACATCAGTGATCCTACTAGCCTACCAAAAGCTTTTGATACAGTGTCCCACTCAAAACTACTTTTACAACTTGAGACCATAAACTGCTCCCCACACACTATCCTGGTTCCATAACTATCTACACAACAGAAAACAATCTGTTAGATGGCAAATTAAGCAATCCGATTACCTACTCGACAACACAGGCATTCCCCAGGATCTTGTTCTTGGGCCCTTGCTTTTTAACATATTTATTAATAATCTCCATAAAGCATCCCTGCAAAGTACACTCATTCAATACACGGATGATTCAACAATAATTACATGCTCTAACAACATCTCAGATCTCCTAAAGTTAACACAAAATGCATTTACTTCCATCAAATCCTGGCTTAACGAAGAAGCTTAACTGCTACTCAGTCCCAAAAAATCAAAACCTTTACTCTTCGCAACCAAACCTCTAACTCTAGACTTTAAAATATTCTCTCAAAACAATACAGAAATTGAAATTGTAAAAACAGCCAAACTACTTGGCATCACAATTGATGACAAACTATCCTTTGAGAATCATATACTCAGCTCAGTCAAAAAGACCCATTTTAAGCTTGGCAAACTCTATAGGCATAAACTCTATTTGGACACGTCTACCAAGTTGAAACTAGATTATAGTTTACTTCTACCCTCCCTCCTCTATGGTTGCCCCATTTTTACTAACCTACACACATCTCTCCTGAACAAACTGCAGTTGTGCTACTATAAAATAGCCAAATTTGTCCCCAACATGCCAAATCACACACATCATTGCCTGGCCATTAAATCTATAAACTGGTTTGAGTTCCCTCGTTACCTATATTACTCCCAAATTACTCTCACCCACAAACCACTAAATAATCCAAACTTCTGCCCATCTCTTCAAACTATAATAAAAACACACACCCCTACTCGGCATCTTAGTTCCTTTAAAAAACAACTCTTAACCATAACTAAACCCAACAAAAGAGCTGGACAATGTCTCTATTCCCATGCCATTGTCAAACTTTGGAATGCGCTCTCTCTCTCTCTTACTCAACTAGACTCTTTAAAAACATTTACATTTGCACTAAAAGAACACTATCTCAATAACCTTGTCTGTTCTTGTAATCATATAATTAAACCACCTTAAATGTTTTTGCCACTATACACTATAAATACTTTTACTAACTTAATATAGTTGCAATTTACACCATCTGTCTCCGTATCCAATCTCTCTTGCTTTCTTTATTTCTGTGGCTGAATAAACAAAATTGATTATATAAATAGAATTACTAAAAATCTAACACACTGGGCTTATTTTCTTGTATTGTATACCTCTATGATATGTATTTGTCTTGTATATCTACTTCAATTTGTATTGTGTAAAAGCTTTCTTGACTTTCAAAGTTAAGCTGATGTTATGTAAAAATTTCTGTGATTGTATGGAGCTTTTCTTCCTGGGCCTCCACTGAAAATGGGTCATTGGTCCAGTGGACTTTCCCGGTCAACAAATGTCAATAAATAAATAAATAAATAATTACTATGTGTATCCCTATGTCCCTGACTACTGGGTCAACTCTAAGGGGTGTATTGTTAATATGATAGTTAACAGGAGTGGAAGACTTCCTGAAGGATACCATTATGCATTTCTTTGCATTTGGTTTTAGTCCATGGCTCTGACACCAGTTGTTTGTATCAGCCCCTCCTGGATAACATTTGTATCAGTGTGGGATTCAATGACAGCTCCAGGTTTGCAATCATCTGCAAATTTAGTCAGCCAGAGACCACTGACATTGGTCTTGACTTCAAAGAAGTAACTGCCAAAAATGAAAGGTCCAAGGACTGATCCCTGAGGGATTCCACTTGTGACTGGCCTCTTTGCAGAGGTGGACTCCCGAAGTCTATCTTCCTGGGTCTTGTTTATGAGCCAGTTGGCTATACACTGGGTGATATATGAGTTTGTACCTAACCTCCTGAGTTTGTCAACAATGCCGGAGTGGGTATTGTGTCAAATGCCTTGGCCAGGTCAAGGTAGGCAGTGTGAACCATTCTGACCTCATCCATTGCTTTTGTGACCTTCTCAAAGAAGTCCACCAGGCTGAGTAGGCATGATATGTCCTTGACGAAACCAAACTGTGTTGGGTCCAGTGTCTGGAGGTTTACTATATTACTATTGATTATTTCCAAGATAATCCTTTCCATGGCTTTACATATAAGACTAGAAAGACTTATGGGTCTGTAGTTTCCAGGGTCTGTAGATGACCCACCTTTGGGCAGAGGGATGACTGTTGCTGTTCTCCATTCATGAGGCACAAAGCCTCTTTGGAGGCTATAGTTAAACAGCAATTTCAGATGCCCTGATATGCCATGATTCATGCTATTTAGAAGGCATCTTGGGATATTGTCTGGGCCCACTGATGCAGTGTTCTTGGTCTTAGAGAGAGCATTAAGGGCCTGTTCCCTAGTGATAGCAAGGGGAGTTATATTTGATGGTGTTTCCTGTGCGAAGATTGAGGGGGAGAGAGGGGTGAAGTTGGAGCTCAATTTATCGGCCAGTAGGTTTGCTATAGCTTCTTGTTCAGTATAGGTGGTTCCATTTACAATGAGCTCTGCATGCAATTGTCTATTGCTTTTAATGTTGCGGACATAGCTAAAGAATGCCTTGTGGTTGTCCTTGGCCTGGGAGGCCAAATTCACCTAAAATTTGGCTTTGGTAGACTTTATTTGTCCTCTGAGATGTTTGTTTAGTTTGATGAGAGTGCTTTTATCCTGCTGGGTGCTGCACCTCCTAATTTGTACCATGATTTTCTTCCTTCTGTTATACAGCCTATTGATTTTGTGATTCCACCAGGGTGGCTTGTTTTTTGAGATAGTTCTGTACTTCTTCCTGGTGGGTACAGCTGCCAATATGCAGCTATTAACATGGTTGTATGGGGTTTCTGTGAGCAGTTTTGCAGAGGCAGCAGTTTCCTCATGGTTTACGTGGGCTTGAAATTCAGCCAGGTTTGGACTTAATAGTAGGAGGTTAGCCTTAGAGTAGTTCCTGAATATTCCAGGTTTAGTTGGGGTCCAGGTTTTATTTTTACTTCAAAGGAGACCATATTGTGGTCTGACCTTAACAGGGCAGACATAACAGTAAGGGGTGTGCACGCTCCCATATTAGTGAGGACCAGATCCAGTATGGCTGCACCCCTGGTTAGGGTATTGACTATCTGCTTCAGGGAGTTTGTGTTTGCAAAATCCAAGAATCTCTGTGCCTGTATATTTGGTGTGGTGTAGGATTCCCAGTTAATAGTAGGATAATTAAAGTTGCCAATGAATATGGTATTAGGTTGAATGGTTAGTGTTTCTAATAAGTTTAAATACATGGTATGGATTTCCTGAGTCATAGAGAGGGACCTATAGCTGACAAGGAAGTGGCATTGGATTTTGTCTATGGTGATTTTAATGTGGAGTAGCTCAAGTGCATTGTCCTGCTTGACCAGCCTTGAAGTATATTTATTTTTGATGTTAATAGAGACACCTCCACCTTTAGTCCCTGTGTGTAGTAGCTGTTCTAAACGTGTGGAAGGCATTATAACCTTGTGCTGTTGGTGTTCTATTCTCGGCTTTAAACCATGTCTCAGTGACCTTAGAGTCATCAGCATTCTCTAGGGTAAAGAGAGCTTCTAGGGAGGGGACTTTTTTGTTTAGACTCCTAGCAGTGAGCAGTAATACCTTTGGATGTTCTTGGCTTTGATTTTGCTATGTCAGAAGTACTTTCAGTTTGGCATTGCCTAAAAAGGCACTGTGGAGGAAGACAATGTTTTAGCCAATATTTGAAAGCGTAGAGGCGGGAGGTGCAGACCATCCCTGGCAAAGCAGCGTGGTCTTTTGACCATCTCTTTCTATACTGACAAATATTGCACCCCCTTAGAATAACACCAGGAACTAAGCCAATTGTTAAGGTCAATAAATTTTTGGTCATATTGTGGCATCATCCTTGGAGAAGGTAAAATGCTGCTCAAAGCTGTCCAAGTATTTGCACTGTGTATGTATAGGTTTACACTGTATGAACCACAGCTGTTTTTTTTTTACTTAGTTAATATGTCATTCTTCTGTATTTGGCTTTGTAATAACTTCATTTGACTGTAACCGTATTATATCAATGTGGAGCTTTTCTACCTGGGTCTCTGCTGCAAATAGGATATTACCGCAGTTAGACTTATCCTGGTAAACAAATGTCCTATAAAATAAAATAGATGTTCCGACATATCTACATGATGCATCACATAAAGATATGGGAGATGCCCTATGCAATTCAGCATTGATATATCATTCCACTGTAAATGTCAGAGCTCGATGTATAATTGCTTAAATTGATAGAGTTTGTTTTACCCATTCAATTTTGTTTTCTGTTTTGAGAATTCTATTTTCTGTAGGGCAGATAGACTCTTAATTTACCCAGGCTGCACATTTCACGTTTTTTTCCCAATAGTTTGTTTCTTGAGCAATACTTAAATACACAGAGTCTATCTGTTGCCTTGTATTTTGCAATAGGAGTCAAGGCCTTCAAAAACTACAAGCACTGTTGATGACTTCCTGTTGGTGATTTTCCTACTCACTCTAATTTCTTATTCTGATTTTTAAACCTGGTTATTTTTAACCTACCCCCTTTATTGTAATTTGAGCTTTTCAAGCTCCTCCCTTTCTACACTGTTGTTGATATCTATTTATTTGCCTTTTGTTGAGCTTATTATGAAAAAAGGTGCATTTTGCCTCTCAGAATCTGTTCTACTGATTTATTTGCTCTGAACTCATTATCTAGCTAGTTGTTGGACAAAGTAGCGTGGTTTTACAGTCTAACATGCTCTTTTCTCTGTTTCTACATCAAGAAGACTGAGTATTTTCCTTCAAGTTGCAGTGGTTGGTAGCTTGGTCTGTATAGGTTACAGAAACATACTAAAGATTCCTGTGTGTAGTTGTTTTACTGGCCAGAGGGTTTATTAAACAGCTTACTTTGTTTTTAGTGTCGATATAAATTCTGCACAATTGGATGGCTCTTGGCTCAATTCCACAAACTACTTTTATTGAATAATCACACTTTATAAGCTGTTTAAAGTACACTGCTGCTGATATCTTGAATTATGTATTGCTTCTCCTTGTGTCTTCCCTTAAGTTTTTTTTTTTTTTTTTTTTTGTGGTAGCACCATACTTCAAACACACTTTTGCTGTGCTTTTACATTAGGAGGACTGGGATTATTCATCTAGTGCCAATCAATGGTTACCCAGTTTATCTGTGTTGGGAAGCACATAAAAGGTGATTTTATTAGCCAAAGGGCTCAAAAGTCAGTTTTCTGTATTTCTAGTACTGGTATAAATTTGGCGTGTTTGCAAGGAACTCCTCACTGTGCCAAGTGCCCTGAACAGAGGCAAACATCTAGAAGCACATTTTCCCTTTAGAACTGCCCATAACACCCTATCTGTATACTGAGTCTCCTAGTCTGTCTGGCATACAAGGCACCCCTGGACCCTGCTCTGCTGAACCTTTTGCACATCCTCAAAACAAACAGCATTACAACTACTTGAGATAAAGACCTACGTTTTGCAATGTAAATAGAACATGTTGGAGAGACAGACATGTATATCAGAGAATTCCCTTTCTCTGGAACAGGCTCCCCATCCATGTGAAACAAAGTCCCTCCCTAACCCTATTTAAGCGTAACTTGGACCATTGGATGAGAAATCAAAATTCACTCCTGGCCTGATGCCTACATCTCAGATGGACAGAGACAGTCAGTAAATCATGTTGTAACCAACAATTACCCTCTCTACAAACATCTAAAACATATAACTTGTGGGACACGTGGGCTGCATGGCTAGGCTTAGAAAGGCTCTAGTGGCTGTTAACCTAGTATACACCTATGGAACTATGAAACTATGAATTCATGCATAGATTGTAGGGACAACTCTATCAGACATGGTTCTGTTGGCAGAATCCCCCTCCTGTAGCTGCCTGCTGTTGTATCAGGCAGGCTGACATAGTGCATGCAGTAGGGATGGTGTTGCTGGTTCCTCTTTGTACTTTGTTGTAATTCTTATTTTGGCCACCATTAGCATAGACATTATCTATAAATTTCCACCAAAATACATGCATGGAAGGCCCAGTCAGATATCTTATAAGAGGGCATTCACTGACCATTCTGACAGATGGACAGTAACAGGATATCATTCTCTGCATGGGAGAATTGAAATGACAGTGTAGAATCTTCCATACATTGTAATATTCCTTTAACTTCCTACTTCTTAGTCTGGAGTAATTTTGTTTCATCTTGAATCCTATAGTGAGGTTAGGGCTTGTTCAGGTTGAGGATGGCCCCGCTGTTGTAGAAGAAAGTAGTAGTTCACAAAAACACAAATTCTGACAGGCCAAAAAACAGCCATAAAGATGACAGAGTGGACTACTGAGGATAAGAAAGAAATGATGTATTGCTACCAGTATGTAAGAAGCCCAGAACCTCTGGATGGAATATATTCAAAAAGGTTTGACAGAAATAAAAACAAGTTTGAAAATATAAAGAATAAAGCATACAGATTTTTGAAAGGTATAAAAAAGAAACATGAACATGGGAAAGAAAGAGAAATCTGATATGGTGTAATACTTATGCAAAGGAGAAAGACAAGATAATCAATACAAAAAAGCAGATCCAAAGATATTTGAAGATAAATAGAGGCAAGGGCACCCAGATATGGACAATTTTACAATAAAAAAAATAAGATCACAAAAAGGGAACATAGAACAAAAAATTAGTAAAGTAGAAGTTAAACAAATTGAAGCTGAAGTTATGGAATACCTGCAAAGTGAAGGATTTAGTGTAGAAAGTCTAACACAGGCTATGTCACAGAATGATGGAACAATGAGTCCCCAAAGTAAGGAGAAACAGGTGGCGTGGGAGACATCTGAAGAAGAAATATGAACAAAAGAAAAAGAGATTTAATATGGTGCAATATTTATGCAAAGAAGAAAACAAAACTAATCAATACAACAAAGCAGCACCAAAGATATTTAAAGAGAAATACAGGCAAAGTTATCTGGATATGGAAATTTTACAATACAAAACAATAAGAAAACAAAGGAGGAAGTAAAACAGAGGATTAGTAATGGAGAATTTAAAGAAACAGAAAGTCAACTTATGGATTACCTGTGAAGTGAAGGATTTAGTGTAGAAAATCCAACTCTGGTAACGTCACAGCATAATGGAATAATGAGTCCCCAAATTAAGAAGAAACAGGTGGAATGGGAAGCATCTGATCACTTGCCACATGAAGATAGTCTGGTGCCTTAAGCAGGAAACCAGTACAAAAGTTCAGTTGGAGTTGCACAGCAAGGGAAGGAATATGAACCCAGACGCAATCAATGTTATGGAGTGCTAGGCAAGTGAGTTTCCATATGAAAGAGCAACAGATGACGCCAGATGCAGCTGAAGAGGATATGTCACAGGAAGATGTTCTTGAACTTTCTAAGGCCCAGAGAATAAAGAATGTGCCCTCAGTTCAAAAGCTTGATTTAACAAAGATGGATAGACGTATTACAATGGATGAAAGAAATAGAGTACAAAAAGTCAATAAGACCCAAAATGTTAGAAGTCTGATAAAATGAACACAGTAAGCAAGACTATTAACAGAAATGCATGTGATATAACAGAAATAAATAGGATATATTACTGTACAGAAAAATTAATAACAAAGTCTTACCACAAAAATACAGGACAATAATGGAAAGGAAGGGAAGGATCATGGAAGTATCAAATAAAGAAAACTATAATGTAATTATGACATGAAATGCCACTGTTAGAAGCATATAGAAGAGGGAACATATCAACAAACATACTTAGAACGATAGATGTGATAAAAGCAGCTCACGGTATTAGAACAGACTGGGATCTATAGTAGACTATTGCAAATAATAAACTAAAGATATCAACACATGCAGAAAACCGTAGAAGATATGCAGATAAATATAAACTAAAAGTACAAAATAAGCAATTCAGTGATAATCCAAAAAGTTTATTAGAGACTGGGAAACAAAGCAAAAGGAATAGAAACACCATTCAAAACAGAAGAAATAGAAACATTTTGGAAAAATATCTGTAAAGACCATGTGGAACATAACAAAGATGCTGGATGGATAGAAGAAGTAAAACAAACAGTAAGAAGTTCAAATGCATAGGATATGAAATGAGCTGAAGTAACGGCCAGAGAAATTGAAACAAAATTAAGAAAAGCTCCTAACTGGAAATCCCCAGGCCCAGATGCAGTACCTAACTTCTGGTAGAAAGTATTAACATCATTACAAGAAGTTTAGCTCTGAGCAAAAACTACTTGTATGTGCACCCCAACAGACATCAACCTAGTTAACAAAAGGAAAAGCAATACTTCTCCTTAAAAGTGAACCCACAAGCTATCCAAAAAATTATAGACTAATAACTTGCCTTCCAATGAAGTATAAATTATATGCTGGAATTGATGCTAACAGAGTTTATAGTCATTTAGAAGAAAACTCAATCATGGCAATAGAAGAAAAGGGTAACAAAAGAAAGTCATATGGAACAAAGGATCATTTGTTGTTAAATAAAATCATAATGTAGAATTGTAAAAAGGGGAAGAATCTAAGTATGACACAAATGGACTAAACAACATTTGACAGCACCACACATTCATGGATAAAGTTGAGTGCTTACAGATGTATAAGATACACCCTACTCTGAACCGTCACATTACAGTGACCATGAAACACTGGCAAACCAATTTGCAGTTAAAGCATAATAAAGGACAAGTTATTATTTCTGGAATAAAAATTCAAAGGGGGATATTCCAGAGTGACTATGTCACCACTGGTCTGTCTAATTAAGAGATTTGGTCATGGTTACAATTTAGCTCCCAGAAAACAAGAAATTGTAAAGATTGCTCATCTTCTTTTTATGGATGATTTAAAACTGTTTAGTTCATCAGATGAGCTGAAAGCACAACTGAAAGTGGTCAAAACTTTCTCAGACGATATAGGAATGTCATTTGGTCTTGATAAATGCACAAAAGCAACCATTAAAACAGTAAAGCTGCAGCACCAAGAAAATATCAGTCTGGGGCAGGAATGTGATATAAAGGAACTTAAGCAGGAGGTAGTGTATAAATATTTGGGAACTGGTAAGGAATATTTTAGAAGACTAACATTAATACTGAAAACAGCCCTGACATCTAGGAACAATGTCCAAGCTATAAATCAATTTGCACTTCATGTTCTAACTTACAGTTTTGAGGTGACTGACTGGTCACAAAAGGTATTGGATCATTTGGACAGAAAAACAAGAAAAAATACTTCACTCTTATCAAATGATATTTAAAATCAGTGTATATCAAGATTATCTATCCCTTGTTCTGATGGAAATATTGGCCTCCTCAAAACTGATTACATGTATAAATCTGCAATCGTAGGATTGTATGCATTTCTTCTGACCTTACCAGAGCCAAATATAGTGAAAGTTTTAAAACATGAAGAAAGCAAATCTAAGATGATTTCCCTATTTAGTTTGGCGGAAGCATATTTGTTCCCAGTGGGAATGTAAACCGAACCAGAAGTAGTAGTAGACAAAAATCAGGCAGCAAGTGAAATTGCAAAACAAAAAAAGACAGAATATAAGGAGAAGGATCAGATAAGAAGGCAAGAAATGTAAAAAAATGCATAAATATAGTTGCAAATACAGAAAACTCCCAGAACAGCCTCATGTTGATCAGGATCTGATGCAGAAATTATTAAGGAGAGGTGAATTTATATCATAAGATGAAAGGTTAATATTAACAACCCAGGATAGTGGACTACATGCACATTGGTTTACGCAGTCCATTGAACATATGGGAAAAATAGACAAATACAGGTTCTGTAAAACAGAACTGGAAATAGTCACACATTGTCTTGCTGGGTGTGATATACTAAGGGCAGAGGGCTTCTATACTGAAAGGCATAATAACTTGGCAAGACTGTTGCATTGGGGATTGTGCAAACATTACAATATTGAAGCAGCTGAGAAGCATTGGAAACATGAGCCACAAAGCATTATAGAGAATGATGAAGTTTATATCGCATGGGATCACCCATCATCAACAGTTTAAAAACTAAATGTGAGGAAACCAGATATAGTAGTCCATGAAAAGAAGACAAAAGTAGCACTAATTATTGAAATTGCTACCCCACCCCCCCCTCCGTGATTACAATGTCTTTTGTGCAGAGACACATAGTCATAAAATACCAGGATTTGCAGGCAGAAGCAAGGACAGCATGGAAAAAGGATACCCAGACAATTCCAATGGCAGTAGGAGCAATGAGTCTCATAAAAAAAGAATTTACAGTTATATTTACATATACAGTAGAAAGTCGATTATCCGAATCTCGATTATCAGAAATGTCAGTTATCAGAACCAGTCTTCCAAAGTTTTTGAATATGAAAAATTATTAAGTCTGAACATCTAAACATTATACGTATTTGCCTGACATGTCTTTTGAGCTTGTTGCCAGCTCTTGTGTGAAAAATATTCTTTATTATCCATTGGAATCACTGAACGGTTGAAAAGTGCATTCTTGCATGCAGAAAAAATATTTTTAGATGTTTTTTATCTGGTTCAATCATATGTTTGATTATCCGAACAATTTGATTATCCAAACTACCCTAGGTCCCAATTAGTTCAGATAATCGACGCTCTGATGTACTACTGATACATGTAACTCTATATGAATTGCAGAAGGAGTCAATTCTGGGTAAATATGGGTGCTGCACTTTAGGCTAACATCAAAGACTGAAATAATACTAATTTCACAAACTTTAATCATACTTTGATTTAAGAATGTGGTCAATTCCCATCATGGTGTTAGAAACCCAAAAGACTTAGAGAAATTAAACTAAGAATTTCCTCTTCTGATGTTTCTCACCTTTAGCATGACAACCTGCAATTGCAAAGAACTTTGCACATAAGATGTTATGATATCATGTCATACATAACATACCATAAGCTCATGTCACCAGTGGTGGGGGCAGATGCCTTGCCTTTGTGCACTGGTCTGGTTGGTGGTACTCTCACTGCTGGAAGGACAATACAAGACTAGATAAGCATCATGCTTGTTATCAATCAAAAATCCCTAAGAAAATGAACGTAGCCTTTCTAGCCATAGAGCTCTCTGCCACTTAGCTGACTGATTATGCTTTTCTGCGTGGTTGAAATGCTATGCTGCACAGCTGGAGATCCTTTTCCTGTGAAGACTGTGAACTTGCCACTAAGTTATCCATGGCTAAACTTGCCAGCATAAGAATGTTTGAGCTCTCTCTAGTGTTTATAGGTTTTAATAGATATCCAGATGACTGCACAATTTCTTCATACTAGGATCAATTTTGCTTGCTAGATTATTCAGATTTTTCAACTCCATGCACCCAAAGAGGATATGTTAAATAATATGTATACTGGGTTGTTGTGCAAAATGCTCACACTGACTTCCATATGGGTCTGAGGTCTTATCTGCAAGACGATCACATCATCTATTGATTCCAGAGTTCTTACTTCTCTGTTAAAGCAGTCAGCCAGTGGTTACCACAGTTTGCAAGAAAACACCACTGGATTGAGACAATGTGGAGAGTTACCGCCCAAATTAAACTCTTGCATCCATTAGCAAGAATTTTTCTTTTACAACTCAGTTCCCACCTCAAGGAGTATGATATCTGTGATCTGTTTTAGTCTCTATTTCAAACATGATGTGGTGTGTAACTGCCATCACTAGCATAATTAATGACTTTAACTTGAAAACAGATCAGAGATTTACTAATTTTGGTCTTCCTTCATCTTTAAGGGCCATGAAACATTTGTATCTTTTTTGTTGATTCTCAGGGAATATAGTAGACTGGATAGCCACATACTTCTTGTTTTTTATTTCAAGAGAGTGATGCCTGAGGTTAGCTGCTTATCTGTACATCTTTTGTACCATGGAGTCCCATGAGGATTCACTTTTGGTCCAGTACTACTAACTGTGTAGAAGCTATTCCCGGGAGAACTCATTCAAAGGATGATTGAAGTATTACTGTAATGCAGCTGATATACAGGATTACTTCTCCTTCACTCATACAAATATGGCAATCATGAATTCATCACTGGATTATCCAGACTGTACTTCCTTTGAAAGCATTCTAGCTAAATCAAACTGAATACTTCTAAGGTGTTTACTATGTCTGATCATGTCAAACTTAGACATTCTAAGTATGACTTTCAATCATTGTATTAAATAGGGGGGTGAAGTAGTGGACTGTGTTACTAAACTATGTGGACTTAGTATTATTCTTAACGACATGCTTACACTCAAGGACCCATTCATTATACAGCCATGTCCTCAGCATGACGGCTCTATGCTTGAATTCATGCATACCTAAATGGTTTCAGGCCTTTCATAGTAAACTATCCTCATTATTTACCAATGCACAATGGCATTATGGTTCTTTCTGGGTATCACCCAATTAGAAATAAAATGACAATATGTTGTGTTAACTAAGGGGAATTGTATCACTGGTTATGAGACAACTCCTCGGGTGGATGTTTTGGCATCTTCCTCTCCATAGGTATCTGTCTCCCCATTGGGTGTGGTGGAGACCATCATGGTGGTGTCTTTAGTGGATGCTCTCTGAAGGGGAGTACTACTATTCCCTTCTGAGTCACTGCTAGAGGCTCATAATTTATCACCCAGTTGCCAGAGGTAGTAGAGGAGTTGGTTGACTGGCGACTTGATGCCAGCACTGGCTACCTTGAGAGGGTCTTTATGTGGCTTTGGAAGTCACACTTCTGCTAGCATTGCCATTATCACCACCTCAGGCAAGGTCGTGTTGAGAGGGTGCTCAGATTAGTGAATGTCTTTTTTCCTACGTCTATCTCAAGCAGCTTGGGTTCATAGAATCACAGGTCAATACTAGGGTGTTGGTCCACAAGACCATTAGTAGCCTAGGTACAATATCCTAAATCATAGGTACCCATTAACATAACTACTTTCTTTCTAGTTTTGATCTCTTTCAATGAGAACTTGAGGGACCATACCCTTGGTATATTTATAATTGCCCAACCATTCATCCAAGATACACTTAAAGAGGGTTAGGCAGCTACTTTGCTTTACATCCAAAAGAAGTTTATTCCATAAAAGAGAGATTCTATGGATATATGTCTATCTATCTTGCCAGCATGTTCTATTTATGTTGTGGTAGAAGTTAAGACTTCCTGACTGGTTGTTGAGGGTGTTATTAGTTGTAGGGATATACAGCTCACACATGGCTGGATTCTTTGAGCCTCTGTAGGTTAGACAGAGGTCACCTCCCAAGAGAATGTAGAAAACTGAAATGAGAAAGACCTTTAAGGTTGTCTGGGTAGTTGAAGGAGCACATGCAATTGATTACCTTAGTAAGACAATGCTATGGGCTTTCAAGTTGGGTCATATGCTTAGTCGGGTACATACCAAAGGGGTCATTATAGTCTTTTATAAGTCTGATGAGGGAGGAGTAGAGAGAGGTGATACCTTCCTTACATTTGGAAGAAATCCCCCTGGTAATTAGTCTGTAAAGAGAAAATTATTTCCTAAAACAGTGGATACATAGTGATCAAAGGATAGTTCATTGTCAACAAAGGTGCCCAGGTCTTCAATGACTGAGTCAATTTTCAAACAGGCATGGCCTATGTGATAGGTGCATAGGTGCTTTTGCCAAAGGACACAATGCTGAATTTATTGGCATTTAGTTTTAGGTAACGGTCCAGACACCACTTACTGGTACATGTTAGTCCCTCCTGAAGAATTTGAAATCAGTTTGGGGAGTTAATGACAACTCCAAATTTGCAGTCATCTACAAACTTAGTCATCTTCAAGCCATTGCTGTTAGTCTTAACTTCAGAGAAGTAAATACCAAAGAGAACTAGTCAAAGGACCAATCCCTGGGTACACCACTGACAATAACTCTTTACAAAGAAAGAATGGTTCCCACATTAATAGACTGGATTCTGTGAGTTTGCCAATTTGCTATCCAGAGAGGAACATCAGGTTTACATTGCTTGCCAATAATGCCAGAATGTGAGATGGTATTAAAGGTGGCAGTGTAAACCAATATGCCTGAGTTTAATGCATCTGTGACATGTTTAAAGAAGCCCATTAGGCTCATAAAGCAAGATATGCCCTTAGAAAACTCCTAAATTGGCTTAGGTCCAGGACTTGTATACTACCTATGTCCTTGTTAAAAAGTTTCATAGTCATGCATTCCATTGCTTTGTAGACAGGGTTGATGAGGATTATAGGTCTGTGGGTCTGTGGATCAGTAGAGCATCCCTCCTTGTCCAATAGGATGACTGCTGCATTTCTCCATTCTTCTGGTATGAATCCACATGGAGATGCTGAGGCTGAATAGTCTTAGTAGTGAGTCTACCAGACATTGTCTGGTGCTGACAAGAAGGCAGGCTGGCACATTATCAATACTTATGGAACTAGTGCTTTTGGCGTTTGAGAGAGCATTCAAGACCTGCTCAGAGGTGATCAGATGGGTTGTTGTGGGAGTGATAATAGGTTAACAAAAGTTAAGGGGAAATGAGGGTTAAGGCTAGAGCTCAATTTATCTCCTAATATATTAGCTATGCTCTCAAGGAATAAGTAAGCACTGTTGTTATATAAACTTTGAGCATTTCTTGGCATTAGCTCTAGAATTTCAGGCATAGCTGAAGAAGGTTTTCTGTTTGTCCTTAACAAAGTTAGCAGTTCGCAGTTATTTTTAGAGGGTGATTTTGTTTCTGAGTTTTCTCTTGTTCTTTTTGATTTCATCTCTAGATGACTGGATATTAAGTTTGCTTTAACGGGCTATGAGCTTTTTCTCTTATTCTATAGTTTGTACTATTGTTCCACCACAAGGGTTTATTCCTGAATTTTTGCAATAGATTAATATCTTATGGGGACAAATGCCTTGATACATGCTTTGAGGTGGACATAGAAATTATCCACAAATGAGGCAGCATGCAAGATGGGATCATCAAAGTGAGGAGGGAGATTCAATTTCATCAGACCATCAGTGAGCTGGATTAGGCTTTTCTTAGACTAGTCTGTAAATACAGAAGGGTTTTTGTAGTCAGGTTTTATCTTCACAGTGTTACTGAACAGTGGTCAGAATTTACCAGTGGCATGATAACTGAAGGTGTTGAGCATAGGGTGCAATATTGGTGAGAGCCAGGTCCAATATTTTTGAGCCTCTAGTTGGGACTTGAACCACTTGGCCTAAGGAGCTAGCATTTAATGACATATAGGAATCTTTGTTTGTGTTTATTTCAGATGGTGTAGGTTTTTCAGTTAATGAAGGGATAGTTGAAGTCTTCTAAGAGAATAGTAGTGTTAGCCTTGACAGGGAGAAGTGTCAATTTGTTTACATATGCCTTATGGACTTCAGATGACATGGCTGGGGGAGGGCAGGGTAGTCAGCTATGATATGGCACAGAGTTCTATTTACCATGAAAAGGATATGGAGACGTTCAAGGCTGTTGTCTTGGTTTAAGAGTCTGAATGTGAGAATACAGACACTCCCCTCCAGAAAAAATAATTTTCCCCATTGGGACTTAAAGAGGGGTAGGCACTAAAACTCTGCACTGTGGGGTGCTATCACTGTTCAGAAACCATGTTTCGATAACTATGCAGATATCAACATGTTCAAGAGTTTAGAATACATATAAAGAGTACATCATCTTGTTTAGGCTTCTAGCATTGAGAAGTTTTATATTTATAAAGTTATGCAGACAATCTGAGGAGACTGACCCTGCCTAAAAAAGGGTGAAGAAAATATCCTGTCAATATACAGAAGCCATGGGTAGAGAGGTGCACAGGCCTTCTCTAGCAAATAAGTCAGGGTTGTTGATCATCTTGTCCCAGGCTGATATATATTGGCTCCCCTTAGAAGACCAATAGCTAGACCAATAATTGAAGTCAGTTATCCTTTGTTTGTATTGTGGTATCATTCTTGGTGATGGTAGGATACTGCTCAATATAAATTTCACACACATTTCAGATGCATATTTTGAGAGCACGACTATGTCCATCTTCATATGATCCTAAGGAGGTTTGTCGCAAGTCATTCACTCTCACATGCAAAATGATGATGTCATATGTATACTTAGGGTGAAGGAACTTGAGATCCCTGTTGACACTGCAAGTCTTGGCACTTGGGAGGTAACTAACCATTATTCCAACTTTGCTCAGCCTGGTGGCTGGTACATCTGTGTGTATGTCTGTCTCTGTAGTCACCTATGACAAAGATGTTACTAGATGTACAACCTTGCAAGGTAACTTTAGCATGGAAGTAAGACTAGGATACCCACCCATTCCCTCATTGTGATGTTCTCCATCTTTGCCTGTCACCTCCCTCCTCTATTTGTCTTCCAGTTCACCCCAAAACCAATGGCCTCCCTCTGATTGTATATGTGTAATTCTTTTGCCAACACCCCCACTGTATCATTGCCTCTTGTGTTGGCCTTTGCCTGTATATTATGTTTATTGCATATTCCTGCTTCTATACTTCTGCTTTCATTCCATCCACTTCCTTCCCCTTAGATCCTTCCCATCTACCCTTAATAAAAATAAGTGCCTATCTGCAAAAAAATATATCTTTCCCACCCGCTACGCTCCAGCTGTTAGCTTTCCTGTGTCCTTGTCTATGTTGTTTTAGCTCTAACTCTATTCCTGCTTTCTTATACACCCATTTTCTACCTGTTTTAATGACTAAAATGGCTTCCAGCTCTTCTTGTAGTGTCACAATGTAGTACGTGTGCACACGCTGGTTCGCTTCTTGCCTTTGCAACATTCTTGACCACAACTGCAACACTCACTCTCTCCTCAGTGATCCTGTGACATCTGAGGATGGGTTTCTTATCTAGTAGCACCTTGAGCCACAAGTTTCCTATTAAATTGATAGTTACCTCCAGGCCACTTTCACACCTCTGGATTTCTGCAGTAGCCTTAGTGCGATTGCAGAAGGCATGCTTCTAAATCCCAGCCAATTTTTTCTGATTAGCATTTTGAATGTTGTTCACAAGTTGCTCGCACTTCTATCATGGAGTTACAAATTTGATGTTCTTTGCAAAGGTCAGTATCATGATAGCAAAATATCAATGTTATGAATGGGTATCTGAATCCAATGGTATACCTTCATATGTTCGTCAGCCACATCTTCGACGCTACTTCCGCGAATTGCGAACTGTGAAATCCGAAAACCGTGAAAACTGAAGTGGCGAATGACAAAACCTCGACCCCTTTTTTGACCCATGGTAGCACTCGTTTTGGCGGTGGAGCGATCAGGAATGTTGAATGTCGATATCTTTACAACGTTTAGGGAAGTCAGCGTAATGGAATTCGGGAAAACGGTTCAAGGATATGCCCATTCGGAAGTGTGCCTTCGATCAAATGAAGGTATACCGAATCCAATATATAATATAAACACTACACTGTTGCTTTTATTTTTGATTGATTACATTTCATTTTCAACATATTAAGCCTCAAAACCAAATTATCACTGTGCAGTTATGTTGTATACAAAGTCATTCAGCTGGTCCTTATTTGCCCATAGCTATTTTCTTCATTGTTATTCTACTTTCTGTATATTCTTTTGTGTACTCTAATTTCTGCAATTACGGAAATTGCATTTATACTGTGGCCATTTTTAGTAGAGCTTGTATGTCTGGAATTTTTTTTCCTCAGGCTTTTACTGCAAGTGTATGCCTGTTAGGACTTCTAGTTCACAAATAAGCAAACAAATAAACAAACTGCAGATAAATATTAAAAGGTGACAATGATCCCAGTATGGACTTTGCCCTGGTGCTAGACCATTATGGCTAGACAGACAGCTGTTGTTGGTAGTTAAAATGTGTGCACTGTATATGACAACACCATCTGCAAGGGAACCCAAGACCCTCAAAAACAATTGGCATGTGGGGCATTTCTGTGCACTAATACAGAATTTGGTTGGCTTGCTGCAGGTTATTATTTCTCTTATGTATTTGACAAGATCTCCACCATTGACATTGCTAGTGTGGTGAACCTTATGACATTTCTAAAAAGAGAAGTGGCTAAGCATGAAGCAGCTGGAAAATCTATAACAAAGCTGACATCCCTAGACCCCTTGGTGACACTTATTGAATGCACTTTACCATTAAGGCACTAGTAGGTGAAGAAGTGGGCACATATGTTAAGGCATAAAGTTAGCCCACCATGAACTGCCAGTTTGTGAATTTAGTGGTTGGTGACATAACCAAAATCTAAACTTGATAGCATACTGTCTTCCCACATAATGCCTTTTGTAGGCAATGTCAAACTGAAAGTACTTCCAACATAGCAAATCAAAACAAAGAAAATCTAAAGGTATTACTGCCCAATGCTAGGAGTCTAAACAAAAACACCCTCCACTCCCTAGAAGTTCTCTTCACCCTAGAGAATGCTAATGTCTGTGCAGTCACTGAGACATGTCTTAAAGCCAGAGAGCAGGCTGACAGTGCAAGGTTATAATGCCTTCCACACTTTTAGACCAGTTACTACACAGACAGAGACTGATGGTGGAGGTGTCTCAATTTACATAAAAAAATATATGTATCTCAAGGCCAGTCAAACAAGACAATGTATGTGAGCTACCCCAAGTTCAAATCATCATAGGCAAAATTCAATAGCACTTACCTGCAAGCTATAGGCCCCCCTATGACCCAGGAAACCCATACCATGTATTTAAACTTATTAGAAACACTCACCATACAACCCAATACCATATTCATAGGCAACTTTAATTACCCCACTATTAACTGGGAATCCTATACAACACCAAGTGTACAGGCACAGAGAATCCTGGATTTTGTAAACACAAACTCCATGGACCAGATTGTCAATACACCAATGACAGGTGCAACCATATTGGATCTGGTCCTCACTAATATGGGAGAGTGCTGCACATCCCCAATGTAATATCTTCTCTGGTAAAGTCAGACCACAAAATGGTCTCCTTTGAAGTAAAAATAAAACCTAGACCCCCAGCTAACCCTGGAATATTCAGGAACTACTCTAAGGCTAACTTCCTGCTATTAAGTGATACTCTGGCAAAATCTGAAGTCCCCACAAACCCTGAGAACACTGCTGCCTATGCAGAACTGTTCACAGAAACCCTATACGAGCATGTTAATAGCTACATAGAGGCAGCTGTATTCACCAGGAAGAAGTATAGAACTAAGTAAAAAAAACAATCCACCTTGGTGGAATCACATAATCTATATTCTATACAACAGAAGGAAGAAAATCATGGCAAAAAATTTGGAGGTGCAGCACCCAGCAGGATAAAAGCACTCTCATCAAACTAAACAAAAAACTCAGAGGACAAATAAAGTCTACCAAATTTGAAATAAATTTGGCCTCCCAGGCCAAAGAAAACCATAAGGCATTCTTTAGCTACATCTGCAACCTTAAAGACAATAAACAATTTTGTGCAGAGCTCATTGTAAATGGAACCATTATACTGAGCCAGAGATATAGCAAACCTACTGGCTGACAAATTCAGCTCCAACTTTACCCCCCCCCAATCTTCCCTCTGGAAATACCATCAAATATAATTCACCTGCTATTACTAGGGAACAGGTCCTTAATGCTCTCTCTAAGGCCAAAAACACTGCATCAGTGGGCCCTGACAATATCCCAGGATGCCTTCTAAATAGCATAAAACATGGCCTATCAGGACATCTGGAATTGCTATTTAACTGTAGCCTTCAAACAGGCTTCATACCTCATGAATGGAGAACAGCTACAGTCATTCTTCTGCACAAAGGTGGGTCATCTACAGACCATAGAAGCTATAGACCCATAAGTCTCAGTAGTGTTATATGCAAACCCATGGAACAAATTATCATGGAAATGATCAACAACGATATAGTAAAACTCCAGACACTAGACCCAACCCAGTTTGGTTTCATCAAAGGCAGGTCATGCCTACTCAACTTGGTGGACTTCTTTGAGAAGGTGACCAAAGCAGGTCAACATGGTTCACACTGCCAACCTTGACTTGGCCAAGGCATTTGACACAATACCCCACTCAGGCATTGTTGACAAACTCAAGAGTTCAGGTAAAAACCCATATGTCACCCGGTGGATAGCCAACTGGCTCAGAGACAGGACCCAGGAAGTTAAAATTGGGGGGGTCCACCTCTACAAAGAGGCCAGTCACAAGTGGAGTCCCTCAGGGATCAGTCCTTGGACCACTTCTTTTTGGCATTTACTTCTCTGAAGTCAAGGCCAATGTCAATAGTCTCTGGCTGACTAAATTTGTAGATGATTGCAAATTAGGAGCTGTTATTGAATCCCATATCAACACAGATGTTCTCCATGAAGAGCTGACACAGACAAACAACTGGTGTCAGAGCCATGGACTAAAACTAAATGCCAAGAAATTCATAATAGAATCCTTTGGGAAGTTATCCACCCCTGGTAACTATCATATTGACAATGCACCCCTTAGAATTGACCCAGTAGTTAGGGACTTGAGGACACACACAGATATTAATCTAGCCTTTGACTATCACATGTCTACAGTAGTGAGAAAATCATTCTGTGTTGGGCAGCTTACAAACAAAGGTATAACATCTAGGTCCAAGGAAGTCATTGTTCCACTGTATCCAGTTTTCAATAGACCTATCATTGAGAGCAATGCCCCCTTTGGTATGTAGTTAACTAGACATATGTAACAAATGGAATATCTACAGAAGTTCCTCAATAAAAGAAAATAGGGTGTAAGTAAAATGTCCTATGCCGACCATCTCAAGACCTTATCCCTGTATTCTGTCTCCTACAGGCTGTTGAGGGGAGATCTATCCCTGTCATACAGGGTATTGACAGGCCCCACTCTGATGGACCTCCTGCATATCCGTAAAACACACAGCACCAGAATTACCCATTATAAATACTTAAACCCCCCAAGCCCAGTGGACCTCCCTGGTAATCAAACTGGAATAAATAAATAAATAAACCTTGCCTGTGATATAAATAGGACCTCTTAGAGAGACAGGTATGTATCCCAGAGACCACCCCATCTCTGGAATAAACTCTCCATGTGAAGCAGAGTTCCTCCCTAACTCAGTTCAAATGAAACTTGGACAATTGGATAGGGAACAGGAAATTCATCCCTGGATTGGCACCTATGTCTCTAATGGACACAGGCAACCTGTAAATGGTTCATCTTCCAGGCTCCTGCTTGTAAATGTTTCATCTCCCAAGCCCCTGCTTACACTTATCAAGGGTATCAGAACTTGTCAGAGATTTGAGATGCATGGCTAGGCTTAAAAAGACCTTTGTGGTCAATAGTGTAGAAAACACATATGAACCTATGACCCTATAATAGTATGTGCAATGCACACATTTGGAGAAAGTTCACACTACAATAAGTGGCTGAAGGTGCACATGTCCATATAAAGACTTAGTAGGCAACTAAAGAAATACAAGAACCAAAGGATGCAAAATATAGGCATACATCTTCAGTATAGGAACTGCAAGCAAGGAAAGATTCATTGAGATGCATCCAAAGACCCGAGGTGTCATCAGATATGTTTCCATAATGTTGAAATCCTGATTCCTCTTCCCTCAGATATATGGGGTTCTGTCTAGTACACACCTGTAAACCATATTAATTATCACTGTGTGTATGATTCTGCACTATTTCAAAATCATGTGTAGAAGTCTGAAAGAAAGTTCCACTCTAAATTAAGCAATGTAACACACTTTATTCCTTCAAAAAGGAGTTAGACAACTGGATAAGAATCCACAAAATACACTCCTTGCATGACTGGACTGTTGTTCCTTGAAAAGGGAGGTAAAGTCTAAAGGTGGGTAATAGCAAGCTGTAAATGCCCACTGGGCCCAGTTGACTTGCATATCCTATGATTCTGTTTTGCATTGTGAGTTTAGGCTCTTTAGCCTGTTTAATTACTCCTTGTTAACTCAATGCCCCAAGCATATCTTATACGTAGAAATAAGTCACTGTCCCTAACTTAGGTCTGGGGATTAATTATAGGGGACTTGGTAACATTCCCCGCTAACCCCATGCTCACTTAATTTGAACCAACATATTTTAAAACCTCTCAACTGTCACTTTTCTCAAGACATCCTATTTCTATGTTAAAATCAATGTTTTGTCCACATTTCCTGATCATATATTTCGTTGACCCATTTCTGAAATGACAACTGCCTATGCACACTGTTTTGTGGAGTGTGTAGGTAGTTGCAGCCTGTTCCTCTTCTGTCCCGTTCTATCTGATTGATTTGTTTGCAATGAAGCTCTTGCACAAGGAAAGCTGCCTGGTATAAACACAAAAGGCCAATATAATACAGCAAAATAACATATCTGAATATCATTATGGATTCAAGAAGTTTAGGTTTTGAAATTGTATAGGAAAAGATGCCATTAATTATCACTGCAGGAATGTATTTTTAAAGTTTATATACTATGAGAACATGCCAACTTCTTATAAAAATACTTACACTAGTTTCAGTTTTATAGCAAACATTGATCTTTACCTTTAGGTTTCCCTGAAATCAACTCTATTAAATTTACACAGATTAGAGCACAGTAACGCTTGTTGCCAGGGAACCATCATGCTGTCTTTGCCTGACCTGGAAAATATAGTTATTTGCATAGTTACTGAAACATGGTTTCAGAACAGTGATAGCAAGGATTTAAAGCCTACCACTCCTTTAGACTAAATGCTGAATTGGAGTGTGTAGCTGGAAGTGTTGTATCTATGTTCCTAAGAAACCATTTCACCTTCAGAGTCATAATGTAGCGCAATGCATTTGAACTTCTCCATGTCCTTCTCATGATAAACAAAACTTAGTACAACATCATTGCCAACTATTATACTCCCACTATGACCCTGTCAAACCACAAAATATAGCTAAACAACTTGATAACCCTTACTACAGAGCCCAACACTATCCACTTGGGTGCCCTTAACTACCCCTCAATTAACTAGGAAACATATGCTACCATAAACAAGTCTGCACGAAGATTCCTGGACTTCATTATTGCCAGCTCCTTAGCGCAAATGGCCCAAACCCTAATGAGGGGCTCAGAAGTATTGGAGCTGGTTCTCATTAACCTAGCACCCTTCTGCTCAGTACCTGTACTTACCAAATCTAACTACCATGCAGTAATACTTCAAGACCTGAGTTACAAAATTCGTAGAATAATAAGTCCACAGTAGTAGAAACACTTAGGGCAGGATTCACGAAGCCTCCATGTAAGAGTTAGCAAGTCTTACATGGAGGCTGCAGTTAAATGGGGGTGATGTCAGCATGCCATGCATATTCATGAGGGCATGCTGAATCACACCCTAGGCTAACACGGTCCGTGTAGCAAAGTAGGGGGCGTGTCTGCATGGCGAGACCTGCAAAGGGACACGCCCCCAGAAGAATCACAGTCCCAAAAGGAAACTCCCACGAATGAGTCCGTGGAAATGTCATGAAACACAACAGCACACATGCCCCTACAGACTAGTAACCCAACTGAAAAGTAAAACGTAAAAATGAACAGTTTAATTTTTTTTTTATTTCAAAAATGTTTGCCCGTAATTGCGCTCATTTGTGCGGGTGTGCCCTTCGCTCAGCCACAGTTAGCAGTCACTGAAAAAGCATATAAGCTCTAAATATGCAAAATAAGCCAAGTAGCAATAGTGTAGCGGTAGACACGTCGGTCAAAGAAGAGGCAGTGAAATAAGCACGAAACAATCCCCTGACATATATGTATATATATATATAATTATAATTTAAGTAAAATGCAATAAAATGGGCCATGTTTTATGAAGAACTCTGACACAATAAAAAAATTAAATATTTTATAAGTGCCCATAGCTGAGCAGTGCTCTAACAAGCTGAGTATCTATGCCTGCAGGTGAGTAGTGGTTTAACAGGTGTAATAGGAGTGCCCGGAGTTGAGCAGTGCTTTAACACGCTGAAAGTGTGTGCCCGTAGTTGCACAGCATTTCTCACAGCGTAATATGCATGCTCATAGCCAAATAACGCGTTAACCAGCGTAACCTGTTTGCGCGGAGCTGCCCAGTGTGCCAACCGGCTTACTGGCGGGCAACGTAGAGCAACCTGTATCAAAGCCGCCTTTAAACAGACACACCTCCTAGCCTGTCTAGACAGTAGTAAAATAAAAAAAGAAGCAATGCCCAGGCTCGAACCCAGGATACTGTGCATCATAGTCAAAGTACTGAACTACTAAGCCATGACAGCTGTACTGAAAACTGCAGTATTAGCATATATATATATATATATATATATATATAGGAATGAATGGAAATAGAAGCATGACAAAGCAGGTTTTGTGAAGCTGATACAATTCCAAAATGGCCAATCACAGATAAGTGTGGGAAAAACGGCATATATAAGCCCCATAGGCAGGAATACACAGCATAACTGATTGTGGAACCTATTTGCAGTCAGGATGGCAGGTGTAGGAGAGGGCAGTCGCTTTCAAGCACAGAGGTGGGGTGTTGAGGAGTCCAAATACATGGTTTGGATCCTAGTCCACGATCATGAGGCGCAACTCATGCAGGGCTAGGTTCTGTGGGGTGCATATAAGGCAGAGGCTTGGAACCGGTTGGCACATGATCTCACCAGTGCCAAAGGCATACCAAGGACTGGTGAACAGGTCCATCACCACCATGCGGACCTGAAGAGACGGAAGCAGGACCAACTGAACCGTTGGATCCAGAAGGCCCGGCAAATGCCCAACTCCCCACTACTGAGTAAGTATCCATGTAATTATGTATGTAAGGAATTATCCTAGCTGATATTATGGAGATGTATGTTCCAATATTACTTCATTTATATTACAGCTGCAGGTGTGCGTTCCGCGAATAGGCGAGCCTAAGGTGATAGGCTGGAGTGGTTGCGCCACCAGGCAGGTTAGTAGTTATATTCCTGTACTTGTTATACAATATAAGTGAGACAGCTTGTAAAAGAGGTCAGTGTAGTCACATATTAATAAAGTTCAAATAACACTAGAAGAAAGATTCTGCTAGCACTGTATGATTAGATAAGTGATGCAGCCTGTAATCCAGAAATAAAAAGTAAACAAGTCTGAAACAGTGATTACCCACCTGAAGTGTAATATCAGATAACCTGCAGCAGCCTGAAAATCACTGGTAAACAAGCCAAAGATAATAGACATGTGTGAAATACGTTCCCTTAGAAAATCTGCCATATGAAACAAGTGAGTCTGTTGGAAAGGATTGTTGTAAGCAGGTATGACATGTTAATAATGCCTACAATAAAGTACCAACTTGAATTGTAAAAATAAAACAAGTGAGTGAGAGAAAGATGTATGAATCGACCAAGAAAGCTGTTATAACTTCTGAATAAAGTATACTGCAGTCAGTACATAATGAAATTAATGAGACAGCCACAACCAAAAAGTGAAATGTATGAAATAAAGTACTGAAGCTGGAATGTGTCTGTCCCACAATTTGTACATGTTGCTCTACCCTTGCAATATGGAGATAGTATGGTTGTATGAAATATCGAACATCCACAGTTGTCTAGAGCCATATAAATGAAATGTAGCAGGATGCTGTACCTGAGCATAGCCAGATATAAAATGTGTATGAATAAAAATGCAATGGATATTAATGTATCAGTAACAGTCCCATCAACAACATTCCTAAGGTTACATATAGGAAACTGTAGTAAGACCTGTAGGGTATATATATCTGCAGCTACTAGAGATATACAGCATATGTATATGTAGTTGAAGTTGTTAATGAAATATTTCTTCACCCTACCCTATATTCACAAATAATGTCATTCCACAACAAACTGGGTATGTGTATTCACAATCAATTCCTATGGACATTTGTCCTGTTGGTTCAAACATATTTGCATGTACGTTGCTGCATGTGCCCTGTTCACATATCCAAACCCGATGGCCTGTTGCCATCAATCGACCCTGCATGCTGTTGGATTGTGTACTGTTGTTCAAAATATGCATGTGTTATGCTTGCTGTTCAAAGTTTGGAATTCATGGGTGTTTGGTTAATGGGAATACTGATGCATGCTGTTACAACTAATTTTGAATGGTATTGTTTGTTACTAACCCAAAATGTCATAAAATATATCTAAACATAGGACAACAGGGAAGGCGGGTTCCAGCGGACCCACCTCTCCCACCTCTGCTGGCGAGTGCACCTGGCACTAGTGCCCAGGACTGAACCTCCTCCGGTGGCCCTGTGCCACCTTCGGGTGGAAGCGCTGCAGGGGATGGGGCTTGTCCCCCCTCTGCAAGCGTGGCCGGAAGAGACCATCCACTCACCCTCCAAAGTGTTCGGTCTGTGATGCATAGCGAGATCAGGCAGTCTGTGCTTGAACCCCTACGCCAGCTTGAGGCTCAGGTGGCACAACTCATGGGTGTCCCTGCTGCCCGTCCTACACAGCCCCCAGCACAGCCCCATCCTGGGCTGTGAAGGCACAGTGGCAACTGCCCATGGGTGCGGATGTCAGTTCCACTGTTGCCATCTGTGGGCTCATGGGCTCGCGATATCCCAACATCCGTCCCCGTCAATTGTGTCCCCCCCACATGTGTCATACTCTGCCCCTGTATGCGTCTTGTTTGTCTTGTCTGTTAACCTCCCCTACCTATCTCCCCAAATATACCTACTTCCTGTACCTCACATTCCACTCTCACCTGAAAAAAAAAGGGCACTCTGTTCCCGCAAAAAAATGATGCCCCATGCATAGCTGCCCATTTTGCAGACATGTCTGCTGGACATGTGAAGTGGTAATTACAAATGGCTGTACAACATACTTTGTTGTCCTCACCCCTCTCTCAGGGGTGGAAGGTTTCAAATTTCACACCAAATTACAGAGACATGCACAGCTGTTGCTGACAATGAAATGGGCAGCTATGGGTCTTTCCTACATCCTTCCTGCAAATTCCGAGCTTGTTTTCCTACTGTCCTACCCTCTGTGTGCCCCCTTTTTCACCACTGTCCTATCTCCTCATTTTCTTTTCTTTTAAAGAAATTAGCGCAGGTGCGTGCGAGAGTAAGCACTTTTAAGCAGTTGTAAGCGGGTGTGCGCTTAGCTAAGCATGTGTGCGCGAAGATAAGCGGCACTGCACATGCGTGAGCACTGCACAAACCAGCGCTAACCTGCTTACAACTGCTTAAAAGTGCCTTAGTCACTCTGAATGACAAAGCCTGTAGTTTGCTCAGCAGCAAAATAAAATTCCTCTGTCAGTCTCAAACCCAGGACCTTGGAAACACTAGTCCGCATGACTTACTACTAAGCCATGACTGACATACAAGAACCTACTGCTGAAAGCAATATATCATGAAATATTAGGACTGAATGTAAAGGGAATATAGGAAGGCTATTACACAAAGCTTGTCTTGTATCTTTACTGGCAATTCTTGTGGATTTGTATAACATTAGTGTGAGAAGAGAAACAGCCATGCTAGTCGGTGGCTAGTAGGTAATAATGTGACAGTAGCACCTTGCAAACCACACACACTATCAGAGCAAGATAAACACTGCCATATTTGAACAGGTAAGAGGCCAGACTTCACAAATGGGACTGAATTACAGGGATGTCCCTGATTTGAAAACAAATGTTAACTGTGCTCCACTGACTCCCTGTGAAATGTACTAATAGTAGGCAGAAAGGTGTTTTGTCCCACGTAATGGTAACTGTCAACTACTGAAAGTATGCACTATGTGCATGTCAGAAATGGTGTATTCACAAGCACACCCACATGTAGGTGTACAACCCACAAATATCAAAGGAGGTATCCAGCTAATAACAGAAGGACAGTATAGCTGTTTACAAGCACTACATGTGCCTGCTATCCATAACTGTTAGTACAAAGTAGAAGGTGCCACTACTGCTCAGGAGCAAAATAAAATACCCTTGTAGGTGTCAAGCCCCACACCCTGGCCAGACCAGACTGAATGCAGTACCACCAAACCACAACAAACATATAAGGAACTGCTGCTGAAAGAAATATAGCAAGCGTTACAAGGAGTGAATGTGAATGGAAAATAGGAAAGCCATAGCAACACATTCCAGTAAAGACACCTAGCAGGCCTCCAAGGAGTGAATGTAAAGGCTAAATAGTGAAGCCATAGCAACAAATTGCAAGAGCCACTGCAGTAAACCAGTTACGCCACAAGTCCCACAGGAAAGCACATACTCCCATTTAAACAGTATTAGTATTATTAGGGGTCAGTTAACATACACACTGAGAAGAATAAACTGGATGAAGCAATAGTCAGGTGTCAGTACAACATGCATGTCAGTGCCTACAACACAGCCTGAGATATGAGAGACATACCAACCTTTACGCTCACACAACAGTGTCCACAGCATCCCAGCATGGTCCCCACCTTGAAAATCTGAAAGGGCTACGCCTACCTCACCTAACATTCTATAGCACTGTCCTGAAATCACAGTGAGAACTGCAATTACCACACAGCAAGCTGCATGCAATTAGCAAATGCTGCCTAACAATTGGTGCAGAGGCCATCACATGCACATCTGCATATACCTACAAAAGCAGCCTGTACTCCCAGTCCACGCATGCAATATGTTCATTGCAACAGCCGGGGGGGGGGGAGAGAGAGAGAAAAACATAAATAAATAAAAACAAATAAATAAAAAAAAAAACAAATAAGAGACACAGACTGCTGAAACCACTACAGTACAGAACAGCAGGCTGCCAAGCAGCAAACCATCAAAAATAGCAGTGTCCAAGAAAGGTAATGTAAACTAATAATGTAATAGTCTACATACTGTGAACCCTCCATATGTGTTAGCAGTCTGTATATAGATATATCTGAGGATGTGCATAGGGCAGGGGACATACTGCAACTGTTAGTGAAGGCTGGACATACATATGTATGTGAAGGGTGCTATGTGCACATAACAATGTAGGTTGTAGTGCAACGTACAACGTAGGTTGTACAGTACTGAATGTTTAGCAGTATGTTAGTGTGTGTATTCGTATGTGTAAATAAAAAGGTATAAATATATATATTGTATGTATATGTATGTATATTTATATATGTATCTATATATAATGTGCATATATGTATACATAGATAGAGAGGGATGTAGAAATAGATAGACCCAGAATGATACCACAGTGCAAGGACAAAATTATTGACCTCAACAATTGGCTAAACTTCTGGTGTCATTCTAAGGGGATCCAGCATCTGTCTGCCTGGGACGACATGACCGATTGCTGTGCCAGAGATGGCCTGCACCTGTTGCCCTCAGGATTCCAGATACTGGCTAAGACTCATGCCATCCCTATAGTGCCTTTGTCAGGCAAGGTTCAAATGACAAATACACCACTGTAAACGGTGACATCTGTGACATCTGTGCAGTGACAGAGACCTGGTGCAAAGCTCCAGAGAGCACCCCTGCATTACCGGGCTTCAAGTCATACTGCACCTGTTGGCCACCTAACCCAGAAGGAAGCACTAAAGGCAGAGGCGTGTCCATATTCATTACAGATATCCACACCTCCAGGCTAGTTGCACAGCATAATGTATCTGAGGTATCCAATTGCAACTAACTCTGGGCAAGAACGCAATCCAAATTGTAGCTTGCTACAAACCCCCCATCATGCCCCAGGATTCACACCCCTCATGTCATGATACACTGGAAAGTATTGGGTACAACCCAACACCCTAATAATGGCTGATTTCACCTACCCCACCATTAACTGGAAAAACTACACCCGTACCAACTCTATTGCTCAACGTTTTCTAGAATTCATAAATACCAATGCCTTGGATTAACATATTCACACCCCCACCAGAGGCAGCAATATCCCACACTTGGTCATCACCAACATGGGAAACCGGTGTTCCACACCAGAGGTCAATTCCTCGTTGGTGAGATCTGACCATAAGGTAATCATCCTAGACATCCACATCCCACCCCAGCCCCAATTAGGGGCACCATTGTAACAAACATCTCAAAAGCCAATGTCACACTTCTTAAGACAGAAGTGGCAAACTGCATGACACCCATGCAGATGGACAATAGAGGTATGACTGCTGAATCATACACAAATGCACTGTATAAGCACTTACACGAGTGCATGGATCATGCTTTCCCTAATAGAATCAAGATGTTATCCCCCAGACAAAGGAAGCCAGTCTGGTGGTCCTCTGCCATAAACAAACTACATCAGAAGAAAGACACTGTTGCAAAAATATGTAATTTCCCATGACTGGAGGAACTCCCTGGTCAACCTCAGTAAGAAGCTGAGATCCCTCATAAAATCTCCCAAAGCTAGTTACGAAAACAAAAGTGCCACTGACTCTAAAGACAACCGCAAAGCATTCTATAGCTATGTCAAGAATCTAAATGGAAACACTCAGATCTGCTCTGAGGTACAGCATAATGGCACTAAATATACATAACCAACTGATATTGCCAACATCCTGGCAGATAGGTTCAGTGCTAACTTTACCCCCCTCTAACCCCCTAGAGGGCCCATCTCTGTACTGGAAGAATGCAAAGTCCCTATAATCACGACTGCACAGGTAAAATACACACTCTCCAAAGCCAAGAATACAGCATCCATGGGGACCTGACAATATCCCAGGCTGCATTCTACACGAACCACTGAATGAACTGGCACCCTACCGCAGTACCATGTTCACTCATAGCCTCACTTCAGGCTTTGTAGCCACTGAATGGTGCACCACAACACATCCCACTCCACAAAGGGGGAGCCACGACGGACCACGGTAACCACCGCCCCATTAGCCTGACGAGCCTGGTCTGTAAGGCCATGGAATGTACCATCTTGGAACTCATAAACAAAGACATTGGTAATCTCAAAACTCTGGACCCTACTCAGTTTGGATTTGTAAAAGGCAAATCATGTCTCCTAAACCTGATTGACTTCTTTGAAGCAGTCAGCAAAGCCACAGATGATGGTGAAATGGTTCACACAGCTTATGTAGACCTCGCCAAGCCTTCCAACACCATCCCCCATTCTGGAATTATAGATAAGCACACTAAACTAGGTATAAATCCCTATGTCATAAGATGGGTTGACAACTGGCTCACGGACAGAACCCACACTGTGAAAGTAGCATATTCCAAATCTGACATCAGACCAGTGACAAGTGTAGTACCACAGGGTTCAGTCCTGGGTCCTCCCCTGTTTGGTATCTACTTCTCCAAAGTGCAGGCCAACACAGAAAGTCTGTGGCTAACAAAGTTTGCAGAGGACTGCAACCTAGGAGCCATAATCGCAACTCCTGATGATGTGGGCAAACTACAAAAGGCCCTCACTGAGACAGATACCTGGTGTCAAAGCCATGGCCTGAAGCTCAATGCCAAAATGTGTATTGTCATCCCCGTGGTATAAACTCTGTACCCATGAACTACCAGATAGCTGGTAGTCTACTTAATGCCGAAAATGTGATAATAGACCTTGGGACACAGGTGCACAGTAGTCTCTCCTTTGATAATCACATTGCCACAGTGGTCGGGAAATCCTTCTACGTGGCTCATCTCATCACAAAAGGATTCCCATCCAGAAAAAAGAGGTCATTGTTCCCCTCAACTCATCACTTATTAGACCCATAATAGAGTACAACGCCCCTTTTGGTATGTACCTCACAGGACAACTACAACAACTGGAAAGACCACAGAAATACCTCGCAAAGAGAATTACTGGCCTCAAACAGATGCACTATGCAGACCGTCTCAAAAAACTACAGCTTGACTCCATGGTATATCGCCTACTCAGGGATGATCTCTGCCTAACATACACAGCTATGTCAAACCTACAGCTGTTGGACATGCTCCACTTAAATAAATCCCAGTCCCTCTGAGCTACACGCTCTAGGGACCTTAACCTTGTCACCACAATAAACAGAATATCCTGGAGGGATAGAGTCCTGTCCCAGACACTTCCCATACTCTGGAACAGACTACCTATGTATGTCAAACAGAGCTCCTCATTAGCACTCTTCAAGAAAGATCCTGATGATTGGATGGGAAATGGGGAATTCACTCCAGGGATCACGTCTGTGGCTCTGCTCAACAGGGGCATAGGAAAATACCTTTCTTGGGTGGCGAAAGCCAGGGTACATTTATTGGCTAGGCTTGTATGGGCCCTAGGGCCGATAGCCTAGTACCTACCTATGAACATATATAGATAGATGGATAGAATATGTATATACACATATTATGTAATAGACACATACATATATAGATATATATAGATACATACACATATACAGACAGATATGCATGTGTACAGATATGTATGTATATGAATATCTCTCTCTCTCTATCTCTCACCCTCTCTCTCTCTCTCTCTATATATATATATATATATATATATATATATATATATATATATATATATATATAGATAGATATATATATATAGATATATATACTTTAGAGAGGCACATATGTGTAGATGTATTGCAAGAGATGCCTGTTGACAAAGGCATGTACTGAACACCAGTGCAGATACAGGAGTACCATACCCCATTCCAAAACACTTACACCACTAACCACCACATATGTGGTTGCCTGCCTACTATTGGATGTGCCAGGAAGGAACATGGGAAACAAGTGTACAATAGCCTCCCCTGTAATATTCACAGTGGCACACCAGTCTTGTAATACCTGTACATGGTACATGTCAGCAGAAATGGTGGGTCAGCTAGTGAAATGTAGGTCACTGTACCCCTCTACACCTCACAATGTCCTACATGGTATGTACCTCCCATGACAACTACAGAAAGGGAGAAGGATACAGTCATACCTAACAAACAGTGATAATGCCCTCAAACACATTGCCTATGCAGAGTGACTGAAAAACCACAGATAGAGTGCCTCTCAAACTACCGACACAGAACATACCAGTGCTGGATATACATAGTTAGTCACACCCATAACAGTTGTCCAACAACCATGGTAACACCTCACAATATCCCCAGCATAAATGACCTATGTCTGTCATCCTTGGCACTGCAGTAAAGAGCACATGGTGGAGGTACAGGTCCCTACACACAAATAGGCCACACCCTGGAGTAAACCACCCAGCATTACGAAGCAAGGCTCCCCATTAGTAGATGTCAGACATACCCCTGTTGATTGTTATGCAGATAGGTAGTATGCCATATGAGTCACCCTGTGTAACTGTTTGACAGGAGCAAGTACAACCACATTACATGTTTCCCAAGGGGCAGGGTAGCATAACAGTATGCTGCTGTAGGCCCAAGCCCAGTAGCATACTATCTGCCTATGACACAATGCACACACATGTACTCATTGCAATACCAACTATGTGAGGTGGAATGCATGTGCCACTGACTGTGTGCAAGGTCTGCAATGGTGTGATTGCTCAGCATGACTTTGTGTCTGTCATGGTAGTGTGTGTCCTTGGTGTGAGGCCAGAGAAAGATGTGTCAGGTATTGGGATACAAACATATTACATTGCCATATGTTGTGCTGTGGTTTCCTGTATGTGACTGTGGTGTAGGTATGGATATGGCAAGAAAGACTATGGTGCATTACCAGTGACATTTGTACTGTGCATTGCATGCATTGCATGGGTTGACAATGTTCCCCATACATTACCTTGATACATACCCCCAGTGTGAGGCTGTGCATTGGACCTCAAACAGTGTGCCGACTGCTGGATTATACTTGTTTGTTGTATGGAGTGTGCTAGGCACTGTCACAGAGTTGTCAGCAGAGCAGTGATATGTGGTCATTCAAATGTGTATCCCACAATAGACAGACAGATGCTATATATGGCAGTTCAGTGATATCACTACAGTAGAGTTTTATGTGTGCCATATCACTTGCTCACATATTTTTCTTTTCCTTCCAGGGCAATGGTGCACTAGCGCAATCCCACATACTCTGCTGCAGAGGAAGAGGAGATACACCAGAGCCTGGTGCGGGAGTTTACCACACTCTTTTCTCGCACCAGCCAGAACCAGCAGGAGAGGGCTGCACTGTGGCAAGACCTTGTCTGTCGGGTAAATGATATAGGCATGCACAACCGGACATATCAGCAGGTACGCCATCACTGCAGTGATTTAATTAGAAATGTCCGTCAGCATGCGTCTGATATCCACAGGCAACAGCTTGCCACAGGTGGTGGGGTGGCTATACACCCCGCCTCACCAGACTGGAGGGCCTCCTCCTAAGTGTTGTGGCTCCAGCCCAACAACAACAACATCCACACACATGTGTAATGATGGAGGCTGGAGCCACCCAGCAGGAGGACTTGGAGAGTGCAGGTAACATACCATATCTATATTTGACTGTTCTTTACACTGGTAGTTTATGCATGTGTGAGGTGTGCACTGTGTTTGTAGCTATTATCCTGGTAATTATTGTGCAAGAGTGATATTCTCAATATCGGCAGTAGACCTGTGAAAGCCAACTGTTGTACTACTGAACTGTATCATACTCACAGCATCAATGGCACAATTGTGCCCACTGACAATGAATGTCTTATTTGTGCAGGTCCCTCTGGTATAACAGCAAGGCAGCCAATTCATGCTAGTAAGTGTGTGATAGCATTCCTTTAATACTAATGATAGTAATAGTAATAATACCCTAAAATGGTATTGCTATGTGTGTGATTGCAGGTGTGTCTGTGTCTGTGTGTTTGTATCTCATGTACTGAGGAGTGTGCATGTGTGCATGTGCCCATGTGTGCATGTGCCCATGTGTGCATGTGTGCATGTGCCCATGTGTGCATGTGCGCATGTGTGCATGTGTGCATGTGTGCATGTGTGGTAACATTGTGTGCACATTGTAAACTGTGTTTCCTGTCTTCTTCTCACAGGTTCTGATGCTGCTCTGGTGTTGTGCAGCAAGGAACCTGAATCTGCTGCTGGGGATAGTGATAATGATGATGCCTGTGTAATGGCACAGGGAGGTGTGCCAGGGTCCGTTGTTGGTCAGCCAATCGACAGTACACAGCTGTCAACCCCATCAATGCGCACAGTCATCCTGCCATTACATCCATTGTCACCAATATCCCTAGGTGATGGACAGCATACAGTGGGCATTGACCAGGGTAATGTGGTATCAGTGGCACATGCATCCCCTCACAGCAGCCATGGCCAGAGTCCTGACATGGTACCACACAGGCAGATGTCCAGGGGTTCTCGTGGGAGCATCCATGGTCGTACTGCCCCTGTCAGATGTGCCCACAGAGGTCTTTCAACCTCAGCTATGTTCCGGGCTGTAATGCAGGCACAGTCACGTATGGAACGGTACACCAGACAGGGTCTGAGGGAGCTGAGAGCACATCGCACTGCTATGAATGACACTATGCGTGACGTTGCGGCTGCCATCCGTAATTTCACTGAGGCCATTGACAGACATTGGGGGGACACATTAGATCTGTTCCACAACTACATGTCCATGAGCCAGGGCAATGCAGGGAGGTTGAGGCGTCGATGTGGACGAATGCCAGCAACAGCAGCAGCTGGCATTTGTTGCGGACGACAACAAATCCGCGTCCGCTCACATAGTGCCAGTACCAGCCCCAGCAATGCTGGGTCTGTGCTGTCATCAGACCACCCTAGGAGACCACGTGCACGTGGCTCTGGATAGTCCCAGCAGGGACATGTCTCCAGTCAACAACCACCTGCTTCCGATGACAGTACCCAGTCTGGCTTAGTACCTGAAACTGTCCGTAGCACCCCTGCCAGGCACAGGTACCGTGTCCGTGGCCAGAGACAGTGATCTGCACGACCTGGCAGGTACAGCCTGTGGCTGTCCACAAACACCCGTATATGGTGGCCACAAGGTTGAACTGTGTGCATGCATACACACATGCATAATGCTAACACCTAGGGCTAACACATACACGCACACAGTGCATCAACATTGCCCCATCTTCTACGGTTGTCCCTCACTGACACACACACACACATACATGTCGATTGGTTGTATCAGTGGCAGACTCAGGCATACCAAGTACACACCCTGTGCATATGATGAAACTGTGCCACCTCCTGCAATCTGTAACATCGATGCAGGACTGGTTAACATGGTGCTGATGCACAGGGTGACTACATAGATGTGTAGTAATATTATCATGTTGTCAACTGTGCAGTGTAATGATATCATTGTGGGTATATCCCAGCATGCCTGATGCATTAACAGTATGATTGTCATTGTATTGTTTGGTACACTCCTATTAATTACCATACTGTAATGTCTGCACATCTTTGCATTCTGCTGGTAAGGCTGTAAACAGAAGGCCACCTACATAGGTAGCACAGGGGATAAGTAAATGGAAGTTATGATACTCAATGGTGGACATGTAAACCACAAGATGCATGCAGTACAACCTCTACTCTGCATGGAGAATGTTGATATCTGTGCAGTAATAGACAACAGGTTCAAGACTCCCAAGAGCACCCTAGCACTACCAGGTTACACCTCATACCATGCTTGACAGCCCCAAAACACACAACTAACTATGACAGGAGGTGAGTCTCATTAAATGTCAGGGATACTGTGGTGACAGGACAGGTAGCATACAGCCTACTAAGTTGGGGAATGCTGATTGAGGGCTCAGTGTCTGTCATTATAAATGTGTATTAGTTCTGGTTTAAGCAGTTGGGCTTCAGGCCAGTTATTTCACATTACAAAGGTTCATGGTCTGCACTCTTGTGGGAGGAGAGGCTGGACTCTGCCCATCTGAGGTGGGAATTTCTGGCTAAAGGCTTATAGTGCCTGCATATTTGAACTGTTTCTTACTGAAATTGGTACACCTTGTTTGCTGTAGCATAGACTAGATCCATGCCTGCTGATTGTAGCTTTGTTTGTATGCTTGTTTGCTTGTTATTTCCCTGCAACACTAATCCCACCTGAAATGTAGCTTTACAGCACCTCTGAGAATCCTTAGTGACATGTGCATTGCTTACTGTATGTATGTATGCCCTTGTTTCACTTGACAGAAAGTTAGTGTTTGTCAGTTATGCAATTAAATTACCTGCAACACATTGCATTAGAGATACCTGGCACTTGCTCACTAAAGCATTTATATATGCCAGCACTAACAAATTAAAACCACTACACCCTCACAAACTCACCTTACGTACCTTGTTCCCCATTGGCCCTTTTTGTTGTTAATTATAAAGGAATTCCCAATACTAGCCTAGCATGTTCAAAGGTCAGTTGTCAATCTCCTCCACGGTCCAGCTGGTGAATCTGGGAATTTAGAGGCAATGTTACAACTGCCTCATTTACACAGTCAACCCTCTCCTCCTCCCAACAAATTCCACCACATGTGAGAGATGCAACCATATATCCAAACTGCAGGCTAAGCTCTCTCAACTCAGTACTGGCAAAACCTGTCAGGAGGAGACGGAACCCACGGTCACTACAATTCCAGTCTCACATAGACCTACCACGACAGCAATCGAAACAAACACACACAACCATACTCGTAGTCTCTAAATAAAGGTCTGCCTACACAGCAGACACCTCCAAAGCAGAGACACAAGCAACCGCTACCCCAGAACAGAACATGTACAACACATAGCTCACAAAGCCAGTGTGCCGAACAGTCACAGCATGTAAGGCTAAACAACACACCTGCTACACTTGTGATGGGTGCCTCTATCGTCAGGTACACTGATGTCCCGCTCACCAGGCTGAACAAGGAGAAGGTCACGGTGAAATGCCTGTCGGGTGCTATGATCTGCCACATAAAACAAGCACACAGGTCACTCCAAGGCATGTACAAATATGACTCAGTCAGTGTCCATGCCAGTGTGAATGACCTGAGACATACCTCCCTGGACTACATGATGAGAGACATAGAGGAGCTCTCTGAGCATGTTGCCCAGACTGGTAGGACCCTGTCCTTGAGTAGCATCTTACCCTCACCAAGAATGATGCCACAATATGTAGACAAGATGATCAATTCAGACAATTGGTTTATGTCTCAGTGTCATTCAAAGGGGTTACAATGCCTGTCAGCCTGGGATGACATGCTCAACAAGCCACACTGCTATGCAAGGGAAAGCTTGCACCTGTCACCCATGGGCTTTTGGATATTGGCAAAGGCTCTTGATACACCCATAGTGTAGGCAAGGCTCAACAGACAAGACCACCTCCATAGGTATCACAAGGAATAGGAAACTAATAGTAATGCTACTCAACGCCGGCAGTGTAAACGTCAAGATGCATGCACTGGAAACTGTCCATAGCATGGAGAACATCAATATCTGTGCAGTAACAGAATCATGGTTCAAGGCCCCCAAAAGCACCCCAGCAGTGGCAGGTTATACCTCATACCATGCTTGTCAGCCACATAACTTGCACCAAAACAGAACAGGAGGGAGAGTATCAATATTCATCAAAGATACACACACCTCCAGGTTGGTGGCACAGCACGAAGCATCAGAGACTATCCATGTGCAACTAACAGTGGGTAAGACTGCCATCCAGTTCATAGCCTGGCACACACCACACTCCCAAACCCAGGTAACACACTTGGCCTACTTAAGAAGACATGTTTATATGCAGGTGTCTACAAACAACAATATATTGGGCAGCTTAATTTACCCACACATAGACTGTGAGCATTACTGTAGCTCCAACACCCTAGGTGTAAAGTTCCTAGAATCCATACACTCAATTGCTATGGAACGACTTGTTACCACTCCCACAAGTGGGGAATACATGCTGCACCTGTTCATCGCCAACATGTGGACTATATGCTCCAGACCAGACGTGTATCCCTCGCTGGTAAGATGACACCATAGACTACTCTCACTGTATATTCACATACCAAATGCAGCCCCTGCACAGAAAACCACAGTCATAATGTTGTGTAATGCAAATTACATGTATTCACATGAGGCAGGCTTTACACATGGGAACTATTTCAGGTCACAGGTACATATGTCTATGTGGCACACACATACCTCATGTGTGCAATGACATTACTGATATGATCTATGTCATACAATATTAAGAGCAACACCCCACACGCATGGACAAACTGTGTGACAAAAACACACATGGCATTTGTAAGATTCAAACTCCTACCTATGTTATGACACTTGAGAAAGATGCATTAGCAGAGAATGCTATTCGCATTATTGGGAGGTTTCCCTTCTCTTGCTGTACTTATAGGGTGCTGACATCATCAGTGTTTAGAATGAGGAATGTGCATCATGCAGTGTGTTCTTGTAGTTGGCAAAAGGGACATCTCTTTCATATACACTAACCCCCTTCAGCCAAACACACACACTGTGCATTTGCAGGATTTAAATCCCTAACTAAGCTATGACACTTGAAAGACACGCATTAGCAGAGTGCGCTAATTGCATTACTGGGAGGTTTTTCTTCTCCTGCTGTACTTATAGGGTGCTGACATCATCAGTGTTTAGAAAGAGAAATGTGCATCATGCAGTGTGTTCTTGTAGTTGGCAAAAGGGACATTTCTTTCACATAAAATTGCACACACAGTAACCCCCTCATCCAAACACACACACTGAGCATTTGCAGGATTCAAACCCCTACCTGACTATATTATGACAGTTGTGAGAAACACATTAACGGAGCGTGCTATCCAAATTACTAGGAGGTCCGTCTTCTCCTGCTGTACTTATAGGGTGCTGACATCATCAGTGTTTAGAAAGAGAAATGTGCATCATGCAGTGTGTTCTTGTAGTTGGCAAAAGGGACATTTTTTTCACACAGAATTGCACACACATTAACCCCCCTCATCCAAACACACACACACAGAGCATTTGCAGGATTCAAACCCCTACCTAGCTAGGTTATGACACTTGTGAGAGACGCATTAGCGGAGCACACTATCCAAATTACTGGGAGGTTTTGCTTCTCCTGCTGTACATATAGGGTGCTGAGATCATCAGTGTTTAGACAGAGGAGTGTGCATCATGCAGTGTGTTCTTCTAGTTGGCAGAAGGGACATTTCTTTCACACAGAATTGCACACACACACACTAACCTCCCTCACCCAAACACACACACACTGAGCATTTGCAGGATTCAAACATGGATGTGACATTGCAAATTCAACCCCTGGGATCTCCACTGTGTCCCTGCTTGACGGAGGCACAGCACACTAGCCTTACATGGTGCCTTCTGTGACCTACTTTACAGAGGCACAGTAGCCTACTGTACTGGGGAGGCAGATGCCAAACACAGTCTGACTAAGCTTGTATTCCCTAGGGCAAACAGCCTAGTATTGACCTCTACACCCATGTTTAATTTGCAGCTGCACAATATTTGTTGCTGATAAACTGTTTGCAGGTCTTTATTGCCATAGCTTTCCCTGTTTCTATGTACAACTTGTGTATCTGTGGAAGATGTTTGAATATGTGTGGGATCCACTATTTAACTTATGTCTCTGTAGTCATTTAACTGTGCACTGGGCAGATTGCTGTCTTGTGGTTGGTTCCTGGTTTTACACATACATATACCACATGTGTGGCCAACTGCTAAACTGAGACATGGCCTAAGTGTGTGAGCATGCCCAGTTTAGGCATATTCCATGGCTTGTTGCCTGACATATGTCTCATTTATCAAAGTGTGTGAGCATGCCCAGTGTGTGCTTTCCATATGTTGAGATCTTCAGTCCACAACATTTGTGGGTGTGTGTGAACTTCCACAGTATTTAACATTTATAATTGTGTGTTGGGAGTCATGTTGTGTACATACTGCCCAACTGCTTTGTGTCTGAACCCGACAGGGATTATACTGTGCCTGCAGGGTTTCCATGGGATAGTTTGCATACAGTTGTCAACATCCTTTTATAATGACCATACACTATAATATTGCATAGTGTACTGGTTCAGTACTTTCACTGTGGTGGACAGTGTCCTTGGTTTCGGTCCTATCACTGTTTTCAATAGTCATAGTGAGCACACCAGACTGGTTAAGGGCCAGTTGTGCACATATGACCATGCTGCATTTTGTTTGGATATGGACTACTTACACCAGGCTTGTCCAACATTGGTAGTGTATTCCACAACTTGGGTGGTCATTGACAAACACTAGCGATGTGCCCTAGGCCATTTCTAGTGCTAGTCAGAGAGTGTGTTTGTCCTTCAACACACATTGTAACTGGAATTTGACATCACATATTTCAAGGTTAGTATAATGTGCCTCTGTCTACCCATGACATAACAGTGATACCCAGGGTAAACCTACCATCTCACATCCACTCATCATGATTCCTGTTGAGGAGAGTCAATGAGGGATTCTCTGGCTATCCTGTACTGGGAGTTTACTCAAGAGTGGAGTGAGCTTCTGGGTTATGGATCAATCATTACAGCATGTCCTATGTATGTCAGTGCTGGGGTTCAGGTCTCTCATGTTCATAGCTCACTGGCATTCAGATTGTACAAGGTGCAGCATGTTCATTGATTCCAGCTTGGACATGGCTTTATACATCAGGCTCAGATTGCCTCTGGGCAGGAAGTATGGCACTGTGTGGAGCTGTGGTTTGTTTAATCAGGCAACACATGGCATCTGTTTGAGTTCTTTGATCCTCCTGGTGGGGTACTTTTGCGGTCATTCCAGTTGCTGGAGGTGTCTGCTGAGGTACATCCCACAGGGGCCATTGTACTCAATTATGAGGCTGATGAAGGATGACTGAAGAGGCATGATGACCTCCCCTGATCTAGATCTGACTACCGTCATGGTTAGGTGGGTATATGGTATGTTTCTGTAACCACTACAGCCACATGGTTGTCAAATGTAAGATATCTATCAAATTGTGTCCCCAGGTCTCTTATTACTTCTAAAGTACTTAATGAGTTAACACCTATGTGGTAATTGGTGGGCACTTACTGTTTATCCACAGGGGATGACTATACACTTTTCTGCAATTAGCTTGATGACATGACTCTGGCACCAGTTGTCTGTTTCTATGTGGCCCTTTTGTAGGATGCTTATGTCAGCTGGAGGGTCAGATGAGGTGCCCAGTTTGTAGTCCTCTGCAAACTTGTTCAGACACAGTCTTTCCATGTTGACCTGTACCTATGGGAAATATATACCATGCAAGGGAGGTCCCAGGACTGAGCCTTGTGGGATGCCAGTTGTAGCTGGTTTGTAGTCTGACATGGCTGCAGCATGTCTGACCATGTCAGTTCTGTCCTTGGGCTGGTTTGCAACCCATCTACTGACATAGGGGTTTATATTTAAGCTGGTGAGCTTACCTATAATGAACATGTGGGGTATTGCATGGAAGGCTTTTGCAAGGTCCAGATAGGCTGTGTGGACCACATTCCCCTCATCAATGGCCTTGATGACAGTTTCAAATGAGTCAGACATGTTTAAGGGGCAGGATCTGCCCTTAAGAAAGCTACGCTGGGTAGGGTCCACTATCTGTAGGTCCCCAATATCTTTATTTCTGAGGTCCATGATGATCCTTTCCATAGCTTTGCAGACCAAGCTTGTCAGGATTGTGGGGTGATAGTTTGCAGTATCCATTGAGGCACCACCTTTGTGGAGAGGGACTACTGTTGCTGTACACTGCTCTTTGGGTACATATCCTGTGGTAAGGCTGAAACTGAGCAGTAGTGTTATTTGGCATTCCATTCTTCTTGGAGCTCATGCTGGACACAGCCCAGGACACCAAGTCGTACCACTGATGCTGTGTGTCTTGCTTTGCAGATGCTGCTGTTACCTCAGCATCTGCAATGTCAGGGGGCCAGCACTCTGCTGGGATAGATATTTGTCATTTTGGGGGGGGGGGTTGCACTGAACTTGTCAGGTTGGATGTTGGCAATGTGTGTGGGTTTGGTGTATTGTTTGTAATATTTGGTAATTCAGTGCATATCTGTGAATTCCCACCAAGGTTCCTACCATCAGTTAAGACAACCTTGTGATTATTCTTAGTGTCCTGTACAATTTGTATCTCCATAGGTTCATAGGTTCATACTGGGCTATCTGCCCTAGGGCATTTATCAGCCTAGCCAGAATGTGTGTGGCTTTCACCACCCCTTGCTATGTGAATATTATGGCCATTTAGGGTTTACTTTACTGTGCCTCTGTCTAGATGTGACACACTGCTGACCCCCAGTGTAAATCTACGCTCTCCCATCCACTTGGCAAGATTCCTGTTGAAGAGAGTCAGTGAGGGGCTCTGCCTAACATGGAGTGGGTTCTGTTCCAGAGTGTGGGAAGCCTCTGGGTTAGGAATCTGTCCCTCCAGCACATCCGATTTATTTATGTGTTGAGGTTGACATCTGTCGCTCTCACGGCTCTAATGGCTTTGGATTTTCTGAGGTGGAGCATGTCCATCCATTCTGAATTGGACATGACCTTGTACATCGGGCATACATCGCCTCTGAGTATGCAGTATGTGACTGCATACAGCTGGGGTGTTGTCAGCCAGGCAGCATTTGACAAATGTTTGACATCCTTTATCTTCTTGGTCAGGTACTTTTGAGGTCTTTCTAACTGCTGCAGGTGTCGGGTACGGTACATCCCAAATGGGGCATTGTACTCACTTATGGGCCTGATAAGGGAAGAGTATAGGGGCACAATGACCTTTCTTGATGTAGATGTGACTCCTTTCATGATAAGGTGGCCAATATAGGTGGTCTTCCTAGCCATGTTGGCAAAGTGAGTGTTGCATGTGGGGTTACTGTCCACTTGTGTCCCTAGGTCCCTGATTACTTCTTCCGTACGTAATGGATTACCACCTATGTGGTGATTTGTGAGTACCTTGTTTGGTATTTGGGGTGACATTTGTTAGATATTATGAATATAAGGCTGAAATTAATTCTGTTGTAAATATGCTGAATGAAAAAGCTTGCTTAAATGCAGAAACAGAGTTTAGCAATATGTGATCAGCAACCATACTAAATGACTGTGGCTTAAAAAAATAAGGAACTTGTTTATGAGTGTATTACACACACATCAAGAAAGCTGACTTCTTACAGAAATGACAAGAATATAATCTGCTTTCACTGGACAACAGGACATGTTTTTCTAAGAAAGTTTAAAAATATGCTTTTCTAAGAAAGTTAATCCACAAGGCATTTCCTTGAAGACAGTTTACTTATCAGCATTTTCACAAGAACAGATGTGTCAGCATTTGCGTCATCAAGGCAGTATCTTTTCAAAACCAAGAAGGTGTGTGTTTAACTAAAAAATATATAAAGTCTATATTAAATCCAGTTATGTTAGGGGTATGGTAGGGACACATTTGTTGTCCTGAGGTAAATGTTATATCTCTCACATCATCTGTACTATATGAGAAGTAAAGCAGAACAGTACTTTAAGCTGCAACGTTACTCCGTTTGGTTTATTATAAAAAGTTATTTATTATTGCTCTAAAGTTGATGCTGCAAAGTATATTCTCTCATCAGTGTATATTCTGCAAGTTTCTGTATGCAATAGACTGTGAATGCAACTATAACCAGACTTTGATTCCAGCCAGCAAGACTGAGTGTCTTAAGAAGACTTCAAATCCCACAGCAAGCAGCAAGTAAGAAGAGCCATATCATTTTTTCAACATTCATACTCTCCAGTGTCTTCAGGGAGGCTGAGTGGTGTTCCTCCTTCTGAGAGGGTGGTCTGTAGCATGCTACAAACTGTACAGCAGTTTTGCCTACAGTTAGTTGCACATGGATGGTCTCTGATGATTCGTGCATTGTCAGTAACCTGGACGTGTGGGTATCTTTGCTGAATATGGATACTCCCCCTCCTTTTGTGGTTTGGTCCAGGTTTTGGGGCGGACAAGCATGATTTGAGGTATAACCTGGTAGTGCTGAGGTGCTCTCAGGAGCCTTGATGCAGGTTTCCATCACTGCACAGACATCGATGTTCTCCATACTGGGAGGGCCTCGAGAGCGTGCATCTTGTGGTTTAGACATCTGGCATTGAGCAGCATTACCCTCATGTTTTTTCCACTTATGTTTTCTGGGGAGGTGGGTTTGTCTTTTCAGCCTTGCCTACAAATGGCACTATGGAGGTGGCAAGAGCCTTAGCCAATATCCAGACACACGGGGTGACAGGTGCAAGCCATCCCTGGCAAAGCAGTGTGGCTTGTCAAGCATGACATCCCAAGCAGAGACACATTGTATCCCCTTGGATTGACACCAGTAATTAGGTTCATAGGTTCATAGGTTTATACTAGGCTATCTGCCCTAAGGCATTTATAAGCCTAGCCCAAATTTTTGTGGCTTACGCCACCCCTTATATGAAAAAATACTGTGCCCATTAGTTTGTTGTGCCTCTGTCCAGCAGTGACAGAGATGATTCCTGGGGTAAACCTACGATCTCCCATCCACAGGTCAAGATTTCTCTTGAACAGAGCCAGCGAGGTGCTCTGCCTCACATGGACCGGGATTTTATTCCACAGCATAGGGAGTCTCTGAGTGATAAATCTATCCCTCCAGCACGTCCTATTTATGTCCGTGCTAAGGTTTAAGTCACTTGCTCTAGTGGTTTTGGTGGATTTGGATTTTTTAAGGTGGAGCATGTCCATTAATTCCGGGTTGTGACATGGCCTTGTATGTCAGGCACATGTCACCTCTGAGCAGACGGTATGCGACTGAATAGAGCTGGAGTTTCTTTAATCTGGCAGCATATGACAGATTTTGGAGTCCCTTTATCCTTTTGGTGAGGAACTTTTGGGGTCTCTCCAATTGCTGCAGATGTTGGGTGAGATACATCCCGAATGGGGCATTGTACTCGATCATTGGTCTGATAAGTGAAGAGTACAGGGGAACAATGACCTCACTAGATCTGGATGTGAATCCCTTCATGATCAGGTGGGCAATGTAGAAGGTCTTTCTAACCACTTTAGCAACGTGAGTGTCAAAAGAAAGGCCACTGTCAACCTGGGTCCCCAGGTCCCTGATAACCTCTTCTGTGCTTAGTGGATTGCCACCTATATGGTAGCTTGGGGTTACCTTGTTTTTCCTGAAGGTGACTGAAAATACTCAAACATAGACTGGGAGCATTATCCCAGCACCAACACCCTGGGCCAAAGGTTCCTAGAATCCATAAACCAACATGCTCAGGAACAACGTACCACTCCCACAAGAGGGGTAAGCATACTGGATGTGATAATTAGCAACATGGGTACTCTATGGCCAGATGAGAAGTGTATTCCTCACTGGTAAGATCAGACCATAGAGTAATCACACTGGATATTCACAGCCGGACCACAGTCCCTGTCCAGAAAACCACAGTAAAAAACATGTGTAAAGAAAATGTTGCACTCCTCCAAACTGATGTGGAATCCATTAAAGGCCCTGTGCCTGTGGAAAATTGAGCCAGTTGTTAAAGCTGATCATTCTGTGTTTGTACTGTGGCATCATTCTTGGTGGGATAGGATGCTGATCAGGGTCAGAGTCATATCGGCCTGGCCTACATAATCGGACAGCCCCTCTATGTCTCTTTACATGTAGTCCAGGGAGGTACGTCTCAGGTCATTCACACCAGCATGGACAATGACTGAGTCATATTTGTACTTGCTTTGGAGTGACCTGCATGATTGTGTTATGTGGCAGATTGTAGCAGCCTACAGGCAGCTTACTGTACCCTTTTCCTTGTTCAGTCTGGTGAGCGGGACATCAGTGTGTCTGACTATGGCATCACCTATTACAAGTGTATAGGGCATGTTGTTTGTCCTTACGGGCTGTGTCTGTTTGGCACACCGACTTTGTGTACTATGTGTTGCATGTGCTATGTTTGGGGGCAGTGGTTTCTTGGGTGTCTGCTTTGGAGGCCTCTGTTGATTTGGTGGTTTTTAATTATAGCCTCCAGGAATGTTTTTGTGTGTTTATGTATTTGGTTTGCAATTGTGATAGGTCTATGTGAGTGGGTTTGTGGTGTGTGTGGTTACCTTCTCCTCCTGACTAGTTTAGACAGTACTGAGTTGAGTGAGCTCAGCCTCCAGTTTAGAGACGTGCTTGCATCTCTCACATATATTTGTATCTCTTGGGGGGTGGAGGGGGTTTTCTGTGTACATGGGGCAGGTGTGACATTGTCCAAGATTCACAGATTCAACTTGTTGTAGCTGGTCTTAGTGGATTTTATGACTGGCCATATTTTATTGCCATAATACTGATCAGAGATTACTTCCCTTTTTGGGTTTGCTCTATCATGTGGTGACTTCCTCATTCTCTTGCATGGTTTGGTAATGGCTGTGGTCCACCATGCCAGCTGCCTGTGTGTATGGTATTGGCCCTTGGTTTTATTTGGGATTGCATAATCCATGCATTCCTGACTGTGTTCATAGAATGCATTTATAAAGGGTTCTGAGGTGTGGCCCATATTTTCCACAGGCACAGGGCCTTTAATGGATTCCACATCAGTTTGGAGGAGTGCAACATTTTCTTTACACATGTTTTTTACTGTGGTTTTCTGGACAGGGACTGTGGTCCGGCTGTGAATATCCAGTGTGATTACTCTATGGTCTGATCTTACCAGTGAGGAATACACTTCTCATCTGGCCATAGAGTACCCATGTTGCTAATTATCACATCCAGTATGCTTACCCCTCTTGTGGGAGTGGTACGTTGTTCCTGAGCATGTTGGTTTATGGATTCTAGGAACCTTTGGCCCAGGGTGTTGGTGCTGGGATAATGCTCCCAGTCTATGTTTGAGTATTTTCAGTCACCCAATATAATGTTGTTTGAAGAGCTTGAAATTTCCATGTGTTCCATCGTAGGCCAAGTGCAGTTCCTGGCATTTGGAGGGTAGTCTGTAGCAGGCTACAAACTGGCAGGCAGTCTTCGCCACTGTTACTTGAGCATGGATAATCCATGCTGCTTCTTGTTGTGGTACCAACATGGGGGTGTGGTTATCCTTGACAATTATTGCTACTCATCCTCCTTTTGTAGTTTGTTCCATGTTTTGGGGCTGTAAAGCACAGTATGAGGTGTAACCTGGTAGTGTTAGGGTGCTCTTGTGGGCCTTAACCCAGTTTTTTGTTACAGGACAGATATCAACATTCTCCATGCTGAGGGGAGTGTAGACTGCATGCATCTTTCAGTTTGGACATCTGGCATTGGGTAGCATTACATCTAGGTTCTTATCCCTTGCAATACCTATGGAGGTGGAGCATCGTGCCTTGCTCAGCATGTCATCCCAGGCTGGCACGCATTGGATCCCCTTTGACTACTGGCAATACTTAAGCCAATTATTGTAATTGATCATCTCGTCTTCATATTCTGTCATCATGCTTGGTGAGGGTAGAATGTTAGTCAGGGTCATCATGTTTGCATATACTACATGGTGTTACATTGCTTAACACATGCAATCATGCCTCAGGTGGTGCTGCAGGGCTGTCTATGTTGGATGCACATACTACCCTCCCTGTACATGTCTGATAGCAGGTTGTGTCAACTTAGGCATCCGTTTTACTATATGTGTGAGTCAGAGAGAGGTATCATTTCCTGGGTTCCTACTGAGCCAGTGTATGTGCTATGCGTTGCCGCTTTGCCAAGGCCAAGGCATACTGGGCACGCCTCCTTCTTCCTACTGGGGCAGGCTCAGGTTGTTCCTCCTCTGAGTCACGCTCTACCTGTGATTGGCTTGGCAATGGTGGGGGGCTGTTTGGCCCAGCCCTATGCTGGTCCTGCTGCAGCTGTTTTTGCAGAATCATATTATGTAGCATAGCACATACCATGACAATTTGGGTACATGTAGTTGGTGAGTACTGCAAGGCTCCACCAGATGTGTCCAGGCACTGGAACCGTGACTTTTGTAGCCCAAACACACGCTCGATTGCATTTCGTGTTTGTGAGTGTGCCTCATTATGGCGTTCTTGTTCAGGTTTGTGTGCATTTCTGATGGGTGTCATCAGCCATGGCTCCAGTGCATAGCCAGCATCCTGCTCTAAATGACCATGTGGGATGTCCCCATTGGCAAATGTCTGGTACTGCTGTGTCAGATGCCAGATATGTGAATCGTGGTAGCTTCCAGGGTAGCCAGCACACACATTCATTATTATGCCCTGGGCATCACACACGACCTGGCAGTTGATGGAGGGGAAGCCCTTGTGGTTAATGTAGGCCCTACACCACTCACCGGCTGGTGCTTTGATGCGTATATGCGTGCAGTCTATTGCACCCACTACCTCAGGGTATTCCGCTATTTGCTGGAAGAGACGCATATTGCTGGCCAATACTTCACGGGAATTGGGGAAATATACATGCTCACCGACATGTGCTGACATGGTGTCCAGGAACTGGTGCAGTACCCTGGATGCTGATGCTTGTGATATCCCCATCATATCACCAGTTGGTCTCTGGAAGGTACCTATTGCTAGTATTCTTAGGCCAACACATACCTTGGTTTCCACTGGGATGGGTTCCCTTCTGTTGGTTCTGTGTGTGAGGCATGGCCTGCACAGCTCAACAATTTGCTGCAGGAGGTCCCTGTCCACTCTATAGCACTCCACTATCTCCAGCTCATGTAACCCCTGGTAGGTGACCCTGGGCCTGTACACTCTTCTCCGTCTCCTCACTATGGGTTGTCTGGCAACATTTGCATAGTCACCACCCTCAGCAAGTTGCATATGTCTCCTTATAACAGCTATGGCAGCCCCTAGCATTTTTGGTCTGAGTGAAGCTTTTTCAGTTTTCACTTCTAGTAGCTTACTCCTCTGTTGCAGTGTCTCTTGAGAGAAACATTCTGCACTGTTGTTTGCAGTGTTTTAAGTGCTGGGCTGGGCTACTGTTCTGCCTGTGTAATTACCTGCTTCTGATTGTTTTCACCTGCTAGCTCTGCCAGTAATTTCTGCTAGCTTCCTACTATTTCCCATGCTTCCTTTTTCCCTTCTGTTTCCTCAGGGGGGAGCAATGTGCACACCAACATAAACACGCTCACAGTGGCTAACATGGGCGCACACATGCTTAGATGGACTAGAATCTGCTTATTCGGGTTAAGACGCACGCACACTAGTGCAAACAAGCATACAGGTGTTTAAACAGGTTCCTACATGCGTATTCTGCCTTAAACGCGTGCACTCACGCTTACATGTGCGCACTCTATCTTACTCGTGCCTACCAGCGCGCACACACACATGCATGCACGGCCAGCAAGTAACTTTGGTGTTATCCATCGTGTACACCTTCCATTTCTTGGCTTTCCCATGCCTACTTGTTGACACTCCTCTTTCCATGATGTGTGACTGACAGCTTTCACATGCCACTGTGCTCCAATGAGCTGCATTCCTTTCATACATTCCCCCTATGATGTCATCTATCTCCTACTCTGTTACTCCCCCTTATCCTACTCCTACACTGCATGGATTGTGCTCATTTTCTATGTAACAGTGCGATTCACTATCCTACCACTCATTTACATAGGATTGCCTACTAATGCTTAGTTACATGTCTTACACTCCGCTTCCCCCCTTAGCAACCCCTACTCAGTGGCCATGTTGTTTTACCCTGCTATTCCCTTCCATTGTACACTCATGCTTTGCATAAACCATGGGTCTAATATTTTTATTTTTTGTTTTTTTATAGCGCAGCCTGTTTGCGCGACACTGCGCTACGTTTAAACAAAAAAAAGAATTATTTTTATTTCATGTTTGCATCAGGGTACATTGCCAGTGGGCACATATTTGGCCATTGGCATGCTGCCTGCAACATTTGCAAACTTTATTTGGAGCTGACATGGCTCCATTGTGTTATTTGCAGAATGGTACTCAGTTATCAACTGAGTACATTTCTGCAGATAACACGGCTCTTACACGGGCAGGTTTCTGCTTCCTGGATCACGAATTAACCTCATTTGCATGCCTTTCGGCTGCAAGTGAGGTAATTTGCATATCCACCCCCTGCCCGTGTAAGAGCCGTTTTAAGTGCTCTCTTACACATACAATCTGGCTGTTCCTGGATCGCGATGGCTGCATGGAGTCTTACACTACTCTTAGACTCCGTGCAAGCCATCGTGAATCCTGCCCTTAATTTATTATACAAAATAAAAGCTTTCGGGAAACACCCTTCCTCAGTTATAATTACAATTCATTTAAAAATAAAATACATTTTAAACTCTTCATTGCATAGTAGCAGATGACACAGCCAGCCAATAAAATATCAGATTCAATTAGCAATCATTAATCAAATAAAACATTGCATTACTTACAATAAAATAAATATACAAACATTTTAAAAAGGTATACTTCCATGTCATTTAAATTGCATTTGCTTGTCCACTAAGTATGGCTTTATAGTTATCATATTACTTAAACCAAGAAACTTGTCAGCATCTAGTCTAGTAATCCACCCATATTCAGCAATGTCTAATGTATTGTTTAAATGTTTGTATATTTCTTTGATTGTAAGTAATACAATGTTTTACTTGATTAATGATTGCTAATTTAATTTGATATTTTATTACTTGGCTGCGTCATGTGCTGCTATTCAATGAGGAGTATAAAATGTATTTTATTTTTAAATGAATTGTAATGATAACTGATGAAGGTTGTTTCCCGAAAGCTTTTATTTTCTATAATAAATTAAGCATTTTCTACTACTGTGGACTTATTATTCTACAAATTTAGTAACAGTGTTCTTGCTGGTTTACTGCAGCTAACTCGTCTACATTGTATAAGACCTGAGTTATCTCATAACCCCTTCAGAGACTAATTCAAGGTAAATTTATTCCAACTACTTAATGACGAGATGAAATTCAAACACTCTTCTCAACGCAATGATGTAACATCTCAAATGGTCTTATGTACAGATAAGCATGATGCCCACCTTAAGGCTTGCATTGAATCATTGGTCCCCAGAAGGTGTAAATACATTGCCAAATTTATGAGCAAACCCAGTTAGTTGAACTCCATTATTTACAAACTGTACAATAAGAGGAAAAATGTTTATAGCCCAGAAAAATACAATCAGCACCCTATAAGCTAGAGAAGAACTCACAAAGATCAACAAAGAACTTAGAAGCAAAATCAAATCCTCTATAAACTGAGAATTCTCATGTTAAGGATAACCACAAAGTCTTATTTTGCTATGTCAAGAACCCCAGAGATAATACAGATCACTGGTCTAAGTTAATAGAAAATAACACAACATACTCATTCCTTGAGGACATAGCCAACATATTAACAAACAAATTCAGTTCAAACTTTATTTCATTATCTCTGCTAATTATCTACAGCTTAATGGTATGCTTAGGCCCTACTGATCACCTCTGATCAATCCTGACTGCTCTCTCCAAGGTTAAGAGCACTTGCTCCATGAGTCCAGATAACATGCTACGCTGTCTTCTTGTCTGCACCAAACATTGCTGGCTGATTTGCTATCAAATCTATTCAATCTCAATGTCTTTACTGGGTTCATACCAGAGGTATAGGTTTATAGGTTTCAGTTTATGGGTGTTTAGTAGGCTAACAACCCCAGAGTGCCTTTTTAAGCCTAGCTATGTTTCTTAAAAATAAGAATCAAACCTTGTACTTAGTGACTGCAAGGTAAACTCCTTAACCATTATGCCAACCTCCCAACCCTGCTATAGTCATCCCACTCCACAAAAATAGACCCGCTACTGATCCAGGAAACTATAGACTCATAAGCCTCACAAACTTTATCTCTAAGGCAATGGAATGCATTATTATGGAACTCATTAACAAAGACATAGGTGTTTTTCAAACCCTACGCTCAAACCAATTTTGGTATGTGAAAAGGCAGATCCAAGTTGTTGAGGCATTGTATTCAGACAAATTGGCTCTCGCTGTATACCTGGAGTTGGCCAAAGCATTTAATGCCATTCCACATTCTGGAATCATTGATAAGCTAATCAAACTAAATGTAAATCCCAATGTTACTAATGGGATAGCAAACTGGCTAACTGACAGAACCCAGTCTATTAGTATTGGAGATGCACTCTCAACCAGAACAGGAGTTACCAGCAGTGTATCCAAGGGATCTGTACTAGGACCACTCCTCTTTCTTATCTACTTCTCTGCTATCAAGACTGCCACCAAGGGCCGATGGCTGATGAAGTTTGCTGATGAATGCATACTGCAAGCTGTTATAAACAAATGACCACCAGATTCTCCAGGAGGGTCTAATATATGCTAATAAGTGGGGCTTAGACTACAGCCTCAAACTAAATATCATGAAATGTAGCATTGTGTCCTTTGGCAAACCTGGGAAGCCATGCTTTTATCACATAGGTAATACTCCCCCTCCCCCCATGAATTGACTCTATTATTAGGGACTTGGACAATTATTTTGACAATGATCTGTCTACTGACCACCATATTACCACTGTTATTAGGAAATACTTTTATGTAACCACATTAATTACCAGGAGAATCTCTTGTAGATACAAGGAAGTCATCATCCCTGTCTGCACTTCCCTTATCACGTCAGTTATAGAGTATAATGCCCACTTTGATATGTACTTATGTAAGCACATGGCCCAGCTCCAGACACCACAATAGTTCTTTACTAAGATAATCAAGGGTATGATCTCCTTGAGTTACCCTATCTGACTTAAAATGCTCTCAATATTTTCTGTGTCCTGTTGATTTTTAAGAGGGGTCTTCTGTCTAGCCTACATAGCCTTGAAGGATCTAGTCCTAAGCAACCTTTTTCACATCCACAAAAGTAGTACCTTCAACACCCTCTCAAGAGATCTGACCCTCATTTCAATATAAATAGGGCCTTCTGGTGTGATAGATATTTATCACAGAGAATACCTCTTTTATGGAAAAGACTCCCTGGATGTAAAGTGCAATTGTTTTCTCACCCTTTTTTACTGCAACCTGGAAAACTGTATGGGCAATTGTAAGTCTCTCCCCCAGGTCTGAGTCATCCTGCCCTTATTGAAAGGGGACGTGACTTTGTCTAAAATAATTTATCCTTCTGGGGGTCTGACTTGGCCCCTCAAACACTTATGGAAAGGAGTCATAACTAGGTCCAAAGTAGTTCATCTTGTTGGGGGTATAGTATTTATTTCATGTCATGGTATAGGTATATGACAATGTGAGATCAAGTGCCTAGGCTACAAATGGTCAGCTGGTTCAACAGCCTGATATTGACCTATGAATCTATGACAACTTCTAAGAGCAGAAAATCTGGATAAAGGCAAAAATAATGTTGGACAAAGGTCCAAAATCAGGGACAGATTTTAAACATTGCTATTATAAATGTTTAAAGTTGCTAGAATAACAGCTATTGTGTTAGCATACATTTTCTTAAAGATGTGAAGTCTGAAACTCAAACGTATGTCATTATTTATTGACTTCATTCTTCAATGATTTGTCAGAAAATCACATATTTTATGAGAAAGAGACCAAAAACATGAGGCAAAATATGGACATTCTGCATATTTCTGGACAGTTGAGGGGTATAATTTATGAATCTATGGTACAATACTGCATGTCCCAAAACTTCAAAAATTAAAGTAAAACTTGGCAAAAGTACAGTGAATTCCAAAACATGTTGCTTATATTAACTCTAAATAGCTGTACCTAGAAATTGGTTGAATATTCCAAGATGCCACTGTCTTGGAATTAGTACAATATTTTCCTAATGTACATTTAATTTTCACTCTATAAAATGTAGTTTTATCTTGTAAACTTAAAAGTGTATCATTGCATACATTTAGCAATTACTGAATCCAGAGTAGATTGCAGTACAAAAATAATTTTATAATTTTGGCAATAAACATAGGTTCATAGGTTCATAGATATTTACTAGGCTATTGATCTGTGAGGATCTTTAAAAGCCTAGCCAAACATTCCCAGTAAGTCTATAGCTCCTATATTTTAAATATAAATAACCCAGGCATCCATAGAACATTTACATGTTCCCCTATCCATGAGGGACTGGGGTGAATTTGTGATTATCCATCCATTCATCTAGATTACATTTGAAGAGTGTAAGAGAAGCAATTTGCTGTATGTGGAAATAAAGATGACTCCAATGAAGTGTCATCTTCTGTGATATATATCCATCATGCCAACATGTTCTGTTTATGCTGCAGAAGAGATTTATATTGCCTGACCATGTGTGTATGCCCCCGTTGGCTTTATTAATGAGCAGTAGGTCTGAAAGAATACTGTTGAGGCTCTGTATATGAGACAGAGATCATCCATCAGTAACCTGTATGACTCCAAAAAGAGTGACATGGCTTTGAGATGGTGTTCATAGTTTTTATGATTTATGATCTTCATTTTTTTAGTAATAAAGTGTTATGGGCATTTGAGTTGTGTCAAATGTTTTGACAAGTACATACTGAAGGGTGCACTATATTCGATGACTGGCACTATCAGTTTGGAATATAGTGGTATAATCACATTCCTTGATCTGGACGCCATACCCTTAGTAATAAGCTAGGCAATGAAAAAGCACTTTCTTACAACAGTGGATATGTGGTGACTGAATGGTAGCTCTTTGTCTACATAGGTTCCCAGGTTCCTAACTACTGGATCAGTTTTCAGGGATATGTTATGAATGTGATAGCTTCAAGAAATATCTTGCTTGCTAAAGTCTCTCAGCAAAAAGTATCATTATGACTCTGTCATAGTTCATGTCAGAGTGAATGACCTGAGACATACATCACTGGACTATATAAAGATAGACATGATTGAGCTCTCTGAATATGTGTCCCAGTCAGGTATGCCCCTAGCCTTGAGCAGCATACTACCCTCACCTAGAATGATGTCACAAAATGATTGATTTCAATAACTGGCTTAGTTTTTGGTGTCATTCAAAGTGGATCCAGTTCCTGTCAGCCTGGGATGACATGGTCGACAAACCTCTCTGCTTTGCAAGAGACGGTTTCACCTGGCACCACTAGGATTTCAGCTGCTGCCAAAGGCTCTTACCTCCTCCATAGTGCTTTTTTAGGCAAGGTCTTGAAAACAAACTTATGGATGTGAAATTTGTCAATCATAGCAAAATAAGGGTCATACTGCTAAACACTAGGAGCTTAAACCAAAAACTGCACACCCTGGAAGCACTTCCATCAGTGGAAGATTTGGATGTCTGTGTGGTCACAGAAACCTGGTTCAAGGCCTCAGACAGTACCTCAACCTTGCAATGTTACAATGCCTTCCACACCTTCATATCACAAAACGAATATGTGAGAACCAAAGGGGATGGTGTTTCTATCTATACTGGAGATAAATTCACCTCCCGTCTAGCTAGACTGGAAAACTGCATGTGTTACTCTAAGTTCAGGTTACTGTGGGTAAGACACCCATTCAAGTCATAGCCAGTTATAGATCACCCTTCATGGTTCATGACACGCATGAAGCCTACTTGACCAAACTTGAGACAATCCAAATATTCCCAAACACTCTGGTAATGGGGGAAGTCAATTATTCCACCAGCAACTGGGAAACCTACTTTAGACCTAAGTTACTAGCGCAAAGGTTCCTTGACTTTTGTTAACTCAAATGCCCTGGAATAAATTGTTCATACCCCAAATGGAAGAACAAACATAGTAGATATGGTCCTCATTAACATGACCAACAGATGCACTGGCACAACTGTTGAACACGCAGTTAAATCTGACCACAAATCAGTCACCTTCGAGCTGGCACTAACCGGAACTCACAAAGGGAGAAATAAGGCTAAAACCTTCACCAAGGCAAAGTATACCCTCCTAGGTAAAGGTATAGATGCATTCCAAGCCCCACTACCAGCTGGAAGTGGTAACTACATCGAAGCTTACACTAAAGGTCTGTACAATCACTTGCATAAGTGTGCAGACTCAGCTGTACCAGAAAGAATCAAAGCCAGAGTCCCAAGTAAAAACAAGCTACCATGGTGGACATCCAGCATCAGCAAATTTTACAATAAATGCAAAAAAGTGCTGTCCAAGAAAACAAAGTTGAGGCGCCAACAATGAAAATCACCCTCCTCAGCCTCAACAGGAAAATAAGTTAACATGTCAAATCCTCTAAGGGCTTCTTTGAGAAAAACTTAGCAAGCACAATCAAGAATAACCAGAAGACCATTTGCATCTATGTGCATAGACTAAAAGGTAGTACCCAAGCATGTGTGGAAATAGTGACTAATGACATCACACACGCTGACCCCACAGAGATAGCAAACCTGCTAGCAGATAGGTTTGGAGAAAATTTCACTCTCTTATCGCCTCCAAACTTATCACAAACCTTGCCTCAAACTTCCCCCCATCCTACATATTTGAACAGCAGGTTATTAAAGTCTTACACAAGGCAAAAAACACAACCTCTATGGAACCTGATGGCATCCCAGGCTGTCTTCTATACAGGCTAAAACCTGAACAAGCCTCACCAATAAGTATCATTTTTAATCATAGCCTAACCACAGGCTTTGTTCCTGTGGAATGGAGAAGAGCAACAGTTATTCCACTCCACAAATGTGGCCTAGCAAGAGACCTGGGGAATTACAGACCCATATGCCTGACCAGCCTCATCTGTAAGGTCATGGAACGTATCATTATGGACCTCATAAATAAAGACTTAGGCAACATCCAAACCCTGGATCCAACCCAATTTGGCTTTGTCAAAGGCAGATCCTGCATGTTAAATCTGGTGGATATCTTTGAAAATGTGACCAGTGCCATTGATGAGGGCAAATCTGTACACACAGTATACCTCGACTTGGCAAAGGCTTTTGAAACAATCTCACACACAGTTACCTATCTTTGTTGATCACACACTATTAAAGTGGATGACTCCACATCAACCAGCAGACCTGTTACCATTGGGGTGTTACAGGGGTCATTACTGGGTCCCCTACTGTTTGGTATATACTTCTCAGAAGTTCAAACCAAAACTAAGGGTTTGTGGCTGACCAATTTTCTAGATGATTGCAAATTGGGTGCAATTATAGAATCCCCAAATGATGTCAGCATAGTCCAGGAGGGTCTTACACAGACCATTGACTGGTGTCTTAGTCATGGTCTCAAACTGAATGCAAAGAAATGCATCATCATTTTGTTCAGCAAAACCAATGTCCCTTCACACTATCAAATCAGAACCCCTTTATACTCGGCACTAATCAGGCCCATAATTGAGTATAGCACCCCATTCGGCATATACCGTACAAAGCACCTGCTGCAATTGGAGAGACCTCAAAAGTTTCTAACAAAGAATATCAAGGGACTCCAGCACGTGCCTTACACAGACCAGCTAAAGGCCCTGTCACTATACTCTGCATCGAATAGACTTCTTAGGGGAGACTTATGCCTGGTTTACACAGCAATCTCAGACTCAAACCTAATGAACTTGCTGCATGTCCGTAAATCAAATGGGACTAGAGCTACCTGTTACAAGGACCTAAATATGGCCTGTGACTTAAATAGGACATGCTGGAGGGACAAATTTGTCTCCAGTGACTGCTGCATCTTTGGAATAGGCTACCAATTCATGTGAAAGAGAGCACCTCTATGACACTGTTCAAGAGGAACCTGGACAAGTGGATGGGGCACTGGAAATACTTAGCAGGGATAGCACCCACAACCCTCCTGGAAATGGGCAGTCATTATAAATGCAATCCTGTCTATTGACTATTGTATATATGGTAATGCATATGGATGAAACGACTATGCTTGAAATGACCTTCGGGTCAATAGCCTAGTAGACTCATATGATCCTAAAGGATACTATTATGCACTTCTTGACATTTAGTTTTAATCCATGGTTTTGACACCAGCATTTGGTTTGGAAAAGACCCTCTTGGAGGATCTTGGTGTCCTTATGGGAGTTTATGATGGCAGCAAGTTTACAGTCACTTGCAAACTTGGTCAGCCATAAAGCCTTAATGGTAGTTTAGATCTCTGAGAACTAAATGCCAAAGAACAGAGGCCCACGGGCTGAACCTTGGGGTACACCACTACTACTAATGACGGGCCTTTCAGTGCAGGTAGAGTAGTCTACTCTAATTTCTTGGGGTCTGTTTGTGAGACAGTGTGGCATCCAATGAGTTAAGAGGGTTTAACATTTAGCTGGGTGGGTCGTCTATGATTATTGAATGTGGGATGGTGTCGAACACCTTTGTGAGGGCTAGATATACAGTGTGTACTTTTTTGCCCTCATCCATTGATTCAGTAACCTTTCCAAACATGTTATCCACATACATTAAATAGGCAGGATCTGCCCTTAACAAATTTATACTGGCTTGAGTTGAGAATTTGTATGGTACCTATATCATTATTTATTAATTCCAAAATCATTCTATATATATATATATATATATATATGGCTTTGGCTTTTTTCACATCTTGAGATTTCCATTTATTTTTATGTGTGATGATTTTTTTCTTTTATTATAGAACCTGAATTGTATTTACTTTAGATGGGGACAAATGTATCTATGCAGCTATTCACATGTGCATAGAATTTGGCAGAATAAGATTCCCATAATCCTTAGGGTCATAATTTTGGAAAATTAGCTAGCATTAAATTCATGATCTTCATTGTTTTTTTATTGTAAAATGTGGCCAAATGCAAGAGTTGCAGTAAACAATGGAGACTCTTGGTGCGGGCTACCTTGCAGCGACTGTCATTATGTAAAAGGATTGTGCCACAGACCATCTTACTCCTCTACCTCACAGAGGTGTACTTCCTGTACAATTCATGGAAGAGCTGTATTAAAGACCGGCTTTGAGGCTTCCTTTGTCACTTCAGCAAGGTTGCTACAGGGATTCAAGATAAGCCCCTCACCCATGACCAGGTAGGGTCAGCTCATTAAATAAAAAAGGAAGAAAAAGAGAGTTTAAAGCCAGAGTCAAATATATTAGGACTGACCCTTCATAGTCCTTACCTCTGACATGTCATGCAAGGCTGGTTTCTTCTCTGAGTTATGAGGGAAGGGCATAGCTGCGCTAGATTCATGGACTTATTGTTTACATTTAGTCTGGTTTCTGATGTGAGGTGCTTAGTTTATTTGTATCAGCACCTCCGACATACATCTGAGTTACTTGGTAAACTATTTTTAATTGTCAGTTTTGTTTCTGTATTTTAGGTATTGCTTTTGCATAGCATTTGGAACAATGATTTTAGACAGGAAGCAGGGCTTTCTTCAAGTGTTATTGCAGACCCTTATTGGTTCTTATGAGGGCTGTGAATAAATTATGAAAGATTGTCTGTGGGGAGGCTCACACATGGGGCTGATTCTCACATGAGCTCTGACTGGATTTCTGACTTTGTTCATGTTTTTTAAGCTCTTCTACCCAAATGTTCTCAAAAACATCTTTTGACTTTGCCTCATATCTCATTTTATTATTAAAAAGCACATTCCTCACTTTTGCTCACTGTTTTATTATGTGAGCTCTGACTTCGTAGATATACATCCTGATATATCCATGTGTGTGCATATCTATATCTAAATATATATATATATATATATATATATATATATATATATATATATATATACATCTGTGGTCTACCTAAAATATCTATACCCACAAAAGCCAACATTAAAAATAGCATCTTAAAATAATCAACCAAAAAAATTGACAGTATTATTTGCATGGTCCAACATAAAACCTCTGAATACTTTTAGGTATACCCACACACACACAAACACACAGACGCACACACACACACACACACACACATGCACAAACACACAAAGAGATATATAAAATTTATGAAACATAGATGAGAGATTATTTGCAAGTGCTTTCTAAGATTAATCTACCCCTAAAGAAATCATAGTAATAAAAGGCTATAGGTTTTCAAGGTAGGGTGTTTGACTTTGGTACAGTTGGTTCTACCTTTCATACTTGTTTGGGATAGTTTTGTGTGTGTGTGCGTGTGTGTGTGTGTGTGTGTGTGTGTGTGTGTGTGCATGTGTGTGTGTGTGTGTGTGTGTGTGTGTGTGTGTGTGTGTGTGTGTGTGTGTGTGTGTGTGTGTGTGTGTGTGTGTGTGTGTGTCTGTGTGTGTCTGTGCTCTTCTCACCTGTATTTCTTTTTTCTTTATACAGGTCTCCTCGAGGCTTGGAGAAGGATTATACATGCCTCTTAGCTGTTTTTAATTTTCAGGAAAGTCCAGAGTTTGTATCAAAATTTTGCTCTGTCCCTCTTAATGCTCTTCTTTTGCTAGGAAAGGTGGTGGAGTACACTTATTTAAGGATAACAATTAGAGTGATTACATTTTTAACTTCAAGGAATGCATGTTTATCTACATCCTCTTATTACATCATCTTCTCAAGTGAGATCATGTCTGGAGGGGTTACTTACTTATTTACAAGTAAGTGGTGAGAGCCATGTGTTTATGGTCAGTATGTTGGCTACCCTAGCATTTGTTTTAAAGTAAAAGTTACTTGATTTGTGGTAATTTATTTATTTGGCCAAGGGTTTGAGTTTGGACAGTTAAGTCATGTTTTAGTTACTGTTCAGTGGTTTAGTGTGACATCCATAACCTTTATCCTTTATTGAATGTTTCAAATCAATGTTACTTCATGCTGCTTAGAGTGCATTATTGAAGTATTTAATAATGAAGGGGTGGCCAAGATATTTGAATTTGTGGTTGGTAGGGATCATCCTCTTTCATCAGACTCAATTACATATCCATGTGATTCAAGTTTTACTAGATGAGAAGGCAGTGGTATTTTAGTTTCTCAAAACCTTTGTCTGTAGAACAGCAAAATTCCATCACGCCGACTCCTTCTTGTGCTTTTGGGAATGAGCAAGATGTGTAAGTGTCGGCTCCTTCTGCTTCTCAGTCAAGATCTTCAGTCACTGCCCACGCTCCTTCTTCCATTGAGGAAAAGACTTGAAGAGGATATTTTGATTTATTTTATTGAACATGTATACAACATATTATGGATGTGGATTGTCCAGGATCTAAGGACCTCTTAGCTGCATTGAAAGCATTGGGTAAGCATGAGCCAAGTGACTTTCAAGGAAAATTATGAGATAATTAGATGGTTGGTTTTGTTCATTTTATGACCATCATCATCACCACTGAAAAGTAACCTTCCAAAGCTCTGCTGTTACTCAAGTACTTTCTAATTATTAGGGAAGCCCATTATTTAAGGGGGTGGAATTTCCTGGTTATGTTATGATTAGCAGTTTAGAAAACTGAAAGCTAAACAAGTATCTCACTTAGGATAAAAGGTGGTTCAACACGTGGATTAGTGTTATGATAGACAAGCCTAGAACTGCACTCTGTAGCAGTGAAAATTTAGGAGTTATTAAAATTATGGCATTTAGGACTTTTAACACAAGGTTTTGTGCTTGGCCCTTATTCAGATTTACACATTTAAGTTCCCATTGTGGGGGCAGACACTCAAGTGTAAAATGCTGGTTTATGGAAACAGAGAAGTTCCATAAAAATGTCAGTTCACAAGAGGGAATAAAATGGAGTAAATCAGTTTATCTGATAGAGTGGGGTAAGTTCCTTTTTCATGGAACCAGGAGAACTAATTTTCATGCCATCCAATTAGCTTCTGTATCATTCCTTCATTATTAGATTATGTCCTTTCTAAGCTTTTAAAACATTACCCATATCAACAGCCAAAGGAGGATTTACGGCAAGGGTTCCACATGAGCTTTCCCATCACATTGCAAGCATCAGCTATAGATTCCTCCATAACAATGTGTGCCCCATCAAAGGCAAAGAAGATAATAGACTTGTTGTACAAGGAGGCGTCCAAAGGTAGAACTTCAGGCCCATTTCATTTCCTCCTTTGACACTTTTTGAATATACCCATTTGACTTGGTGCTAAAAAAGAGTAAAAAGGTGTATTTCATTAAATTCACCATCTTTCATACGCAGAGGTGGTTATCACTCAATGATGGTATCAGCAAGAGGGACATCAGAGTTCCATAGTCTTCTTTGACTGATGCAATATATATATATATATATATATATATATATATATATATATATATATATATATATATATATATATATATATATATATATATATATATATATATATATATATATATATATATATATATATATATATATTATTCAAAAGTTTAAAGACCCCTTGGTTAGCTAAGCTGGATGTGTAAACACCTTTCAGGCTTATGCTACTTCCCCACATGATTGGAACCTTCTAAGAATGCAGTTTGTGGGTATATACTTCTTTGACATATCTGCAACAGTGGGTTGCATGGTGGCTTATGCCACGTTTAAGAAATTTTAGTACAGCTCTTCAGTGGTGCATGGAGCAGATATCTCTTGTACAATGTGGAGTCTGTTGTTTAGATGATTTTTTATTGTAGATGAGGGTGTACAGGCTGCTAGGGTAGGCCATATTTTTTTCAGGACCTTTTTTAACATTTAAGGAGGGTGCTGCTGACCAAAGGGATTATTCAAGATCCTTTGAAGACTGTCACATTTTTAGGCATTGAGGCTGATGTCATTGCAGCATATTTTAGATTGCACAAAGGTAAGCTGGAAGTTATGAACAATCACATCATAGGTTCATAGGTTGGTACTAGGCTATCAGACCTAGGGCCTATACAAGCCTAGCCATAACAATTCCCTGGCTTTTTCTTCTCACAATATTTACTTCCCTGGTCCCCTGTCTAGTAGGGCGACTAACGTGATCCCCAGGGTGAATTTCCTATATCCCATCCAATTGTCAAGTTTCCTTTTGAAGATGGCCAAGGAGGTGCTCTGCTTGACATGTATAGGCAGTCTATTCCAGAGTATGGGGAGTCTCTGGGTCAGGAACCTATCCATCCAGCATGTTTTGTTCATTGTGATGACAAGGTTTAGATCCCTGAAGGGTGTGGCTCTGAGGGACTGGGATTTCTTTAAGTGGAGCATGTCCAACAGCTCAGGGTTTGACATGGCCTTGTATGTTAAGCAGAGATCACATCTGCGTAGACAATATGCCACAGAGTATAGTTGGAGTTTTTTTAGATGGTCAACATTGGGCATCTGCTTTAGGCCTGTGATTCTTTTAGTGAGGTACTTCTGTGGCCTTTCCAGCTGTTGCAGATGTCTTGTGAGGTACATACCAAATGGGGCATTGTATTCTATAATGGGTCTAATGAGGGATGAGTACAGTGGGACAATGACCTCCTTTTTTCCAGATGAAAAGCCCTTAGTGATGAGGTGTGCCACATAGAAGGATTTCCTGACTGTTGTGGCGATGTGGTTATCGAAGGTGAGACCACTGTACACCTGTGTCCCTAAGCCTCTCATTACACTTTCGGTGTTTAGTGTACTGCCACCTATGTAGTAATTTATGGGTACATGTTTTTTTCCCCAAAGGGGATAACTATGCATTTCTTGGCATTAAGCTTGAGCCCATGGCTCAGGCACCAAGCATCTGTTTCTGTAAGGCCCTTTTGTAGAATATCCACATAATTTGGGGATTCAGTAATGGCTCCCAGTTTGCAGTCATCTGCGAACTTTGTTAGCCAGAGTTCCTTAGTGTTGGCCTGTACTTTAGAGAAGTAGATGCCAAACAAGAGCAGTCCCAGGACTGAACCCTGAGGTACTCCACTTGTCACTTGTCTGGAGCTGGATTTGGAGTCAGCTACTTTTACAGTCTGGGTTCTGTCAGTAAGCTAGTTGGCAACCCATTGAGTGAAGTAGGGATTTATGCCCAGCTTAGTAAATTTATCTATGATTCCAGAGATGGTGTCGAAGGCTTTGGCGAGGTCCAGATAGGCTGTGTAGACTGTCTTACCCTCGTCCACAGCTCTGGAGACTGATTCGAAGAACTCAATCAGGTTCAGAAGACAAGATCAGCCCTTCATGAACCCAAACTGGGTGGAGTCCAGTGTTTGAAGGTTGCCAATGTCTTTGTTTGTACAATGTGGATCAAATTGCTTTTATCAATCAAATTTTTTTATCAGCCAAAAAGTAAAGGTTAGCCATGTGATAGAATTGGGCAGCCTCTTGAATATTGTTTGCAGGGAGGTGACAATGGGTAGAACTTTTAAGAGAGCGCTAACTAACTTGGTGCAAGGTGCATGCAAGAATCAAGGTAATGTGGAAAGTAAAAGCAGACCTTCATTTGTGGTCCTTATTCATTATTTTTAATTGACTTTAGTGGCAGGTCATTCTGGAAGGAGGAATGGGTGATGAGCCATGCATTGTTCACTGACACTGAGGGGGAGCTTGGGCTGGGATTATATTTTAATGTGCAATGGCTCTCAGCTCTTTGGCTCCTTTCTTGGCCTCCAGAAAGGAGAAATGATATCACTTTTCTAGACCTAATGTCCATCTGGGTTGCAAAGTGGCCAGCAATACAAGAAGGTGATTGTCCAGACCACACTTAGCCTGTAGTAGTGCTCTGACCCCTGAGCATGTCTAATAGTATCCAACTTGCTGTTTTTTATGACTCCCACCCCACTTCCTATAATCACACCATTCCTGACACTAACAATATAATCCAGTGCATCATATAAGTGCAGGAAGGTTTTTTACTTGCTGTAACTGATAGATTGTTTTTTCTTGAGATCTCTGGTTCCTAGCTCTGCCCCACTCTGTTTGCCCTCACTATGTTCGGGCTCTCTCCGCTCCCTTACCCTGCCCCCAATTCTCACCTGCCCTCACTACCTGTGCATTTATTTCAAACAAAAGCCTATCCATCTGTCCAAACCACCAGTTAAACATTACCACTCCCACCTGACACAATTTCCCTTCATACTCTCCACCCACCATTACACTCTGTCCATTCCCCCATATTGTCTCCTGCTCCTAATAACCATTCTTACCTTACTTAACTATCTCACTAATCTCACTCAACTACCTCACCTCAACCATACATCCCCTACACACTCCAAATTTACCATACAATCTGCCTATACACCACCTTTCACCTCCATAACTCATGAACTCTACCCACTCAACCCAACCCTACTGTTCTAACATGCAGTACTGTCTATCCTACATACTCACCACACTCCCCCAAACCCACATTCCACCCAATCTCTCCCATTCCTGCACTCATACTCCACAATCACACTAAATCACCTCACACTTATCCTCCTTCACAGTACTCAGGGCCCACACCCCCAGTTTCTACCCCCAACCCCCCCCCACACACACACAAACTTACACCCCTAAATCTATATGTCTTGCCATTTTTAATGCCCAAAACCTAAGAAACAGAATCTTTAACCTCCATGCCAGGCTTCACCGTAACCATCCCAACATAACCATCTCAGAGACCTGGCTTAAACCCTCTATAAAGAAATCCTCAGACCAGGCTACCTAATCATTCATAATGATAGACTTAACAAAAAAGGTGGAGGCATAGCTATAATCTGCTCTTCCTCCTATACCATAACTCCTTACACACCATCCCTAAGTTTAGCAACGCAGAAATTACTACTGTTCTACCAAAACTAAACAATCACAAATCCATATGTATAGCTGCCTTATATATACACCCGGTAACAAAATCCCTATATTAGAAGTTATCCTCTCCTGGTTTTCCTCCAACATAAAAAATGAAACCTACATCCTATATGACACTAACATAAATTGGCCCTCAATAAATTCACTAGCCCCATCTCAGTCAATCAATCTCTACAATTTTAGCTAGCTTATAAACCCCCCTACCAGGCTAAACAAAGATAGGTCCTCTGGCACCATCATTGACTGGAACTTTATATCCCATCCGAACTTTATCTCAAACTCAGGAATCATTCCAGACCCCACCCCTCAGTGACCACCTTCTAGCTTTTGCTGACTATCACCCCTGCCCTCTCCAGCAGCAACAGTACTACATACACACATGCAATCTCTCCCATTTCAACCCTCTAACTCTCTCTGAATGTCTAAATGCCTACAACTTACTTACTGGTCCCCCCTAAGAACACTGCTCCTCAACAGTGCCACAACCTACTTCAATGACACATTCATAAACACTCTCAATAATCATGCCCCTATAAGAACCAAATGAATCAAAGCTAAAGCCTCCCCTTGGCTATCCAAAGAAACCAAACTTACCATGCTACAAAGAGATAAAACCTGGAAACTATATCAAAAAACCAAACTACACAACAACCTACTAGAATTCAAACAACTTTGTACTTCTATAAAAAAAACTTAAGAGCACAGATCGTAAATTATACTACTTCAAACTTCAAACCACCCACTCAAATGACCCTAGAAAGTTCTGGGCCACAATTTCCTCCCTCCTCTGCCCTGGTAACAAAGAGAACCTCTGCCCAAACCCAAACCTTACTGACCTGGACACTGCCACTCAATGTAATTCCTTCTTCATAGATTGTATAGCCAAACTGACCTTCTCCTTTCCCCACCCCTCAACATCAACTCCTCCAGCCCCCCAACCCCACCAACCACTTGAACCCCCCTTTCAGCATTGAAACCATCCCTACATGTACTATTAAAAGACTACTCCTCCAACTAAAACCTTGCCAGAAAGATCCTGATAATCTCCCAACAACCTTCCTAAAATTAGCTACTAACAGTATGTAGTACTATGTCTTTTGGCTTTTCATGGTTACAGGTCACCACAGTGAAACTTCGGTCCACTAATGATTGGCAGTGGATTTTTACAGTGCCAAGTTGCCAGCCCAACACCCAACCTTCAAAGAAGGCACACCCATTTATGCATGCACCTACCTGCATGTCTTTAAATGTCACTCGACCACGGGGACGACATGTAGACTCCACACAGAAGGTACTTCAGCCGAGAACCTCTTGCTGTGAGGTGACAACGCTAACCACTGCACCACCGTGGCTCACTCACTGCTAACAGTATAGCCCTTCCCATTTCCATCTTAATCAACAGATCCATCCAAGAAGCATATGTCCCAGTTTCAGACCCATAGCTATCCTTCCCCCTCTTTCTAAAATCCTGGAGAAATGTATCCATACTCAACTCATGTCATATCTTACTCAAAACAACCTTCCGCCCTGGCCACAGTACCATGACTGCCCTCCTATCCTTTCTCAAAACCATAAATCAAGCTTGAGACTGGTAAACTTGTATCTTCCTTGTTCCTTGACCTATCCAAAGCTTTCAACACCATCTCTCACCCTTTACTCTTAACTCAGCTCTCGTCTCTCAACTTCTTCACCTCCACCTTAGCCTATTTCTCAAGCTACCTCTCTGAACATCAACATGCCGTTCAATGGAAATCCTCAACCTCCCCCTTTTCTAGACACCCCCACTGGAGTCCCACAAAGTTCAGTTCTAGGACCACTACTCTTCAATATATTTATTAATAACTTTCACCACACCATCCCTACTCATCAATAATCCAATATGCAGATGACTCAATAATATTCTGCACTGTTTACACCCTGTCCGGTCTACTTCTAAAAATTCAGTCAGCCTTCTCCAAAACTGAATCTTGAATGAAAAATTAACCACCTTGCCCTTAATGCTAATAAAACTAAACTGATGATCTTTCCCCCCTCTAGAAACTCCCCAATCGACAAAAACTCTTTCTCAATACTTAGCAATGATAACATCCCAATTGAAATTGTTTCTAATAGCAAACTTCTTGGTGTTATCATTGATGAGCATCTAAAATTCAACACCCATATTCAATCCACCATTAAGAAAAACACCAAAAACTAGGACTTCTATACAGGCACAACCGCTACCTCCCCCCACCAGAAAAACCCTAGCTTCCTCCTACCTTGTCCCCTCTCTAATGTACGGTGCCCCCCCCGCTAAACCATCTTCAGCTTAGCCTACAGAACAAACTTGATCCATGCTATAATAAAATAAGCAAATTTGCTACCAACTCAAAAAACTCCTTCCACTACTGCCACTGTCTCCATACTCTACAGTAGCTCGAACTTCCCAATTACTTGACCTTGCTTAAACTCACTAACATCCACAACTCATCCACAAACCTACCAGCTGTCCCTCTCTCTCTACTGCACTAAGCCCCTATATCCCTAACCGCTATCTCAGATCAGAAAACCAGAACCTCCTACAAATCTACAAACCATCTCAACCCCCTGGCCACCTCCTACTTTCCTGCTCCATTTCTAAATTATGGAACTCTCTCCCTCTCACTCTTCACAGTATCCCTGACCTCACCAAATTTAAATCTCTTTTGTTCTCCTATCTTACTACTAAATAGATATGCACATCCCACTCCCCAACTTACATTCTCCCTCTAGCCATTAACCTCTCCACCCACTCCTCTCTCTTACTCAAACTCTTGTCCTAACTTGCAAAAAAAAAACATATTTTTCTACAGGTATTCTTGTTTATCTTTATCAAAATATGTTTATTACATTCATGTTATTGTATGCTGTATTTCTCTGTGAATTTTTTGTATGTTACCACATCTATTTTATTGTATTGCACACTGTATTTTCTCTAAAAAAAATGATTGTATATATTGTTTCTCTGTAACTGAGCTTTTCTCCACAGTCCTCCACTGAAAACAGGCTCTTCATGGCCCAGTGGACTTCCCTGGTTATCAAACTGAAATAAATAAAATAAATAAATAAATGACATGACAGTGGTGGAAATCTTGAATGAAAAATTATCCAAGTCAGTGTGGGTACAATCACTTGTTTGACAGCTTGTGCTACATAATTTGCATATTATCTTATCATTTTCTGCCAAACACATCACAGGTATTTGCAATTCATTTGCTGATAATCTCTCTTGCTTGCAGGTCAGCAAATTCTGGCAGTTGGCCACAGAAGCAGCAGCTTTGCTCACAAGGATACCATATGAGTTGTGGATGATTGTTGAGGGATAGCTAAGCTCATGTATGGTGGAATTCCTGGGCTTCCAATACTAGGAGAGTTTATGTAGCCACTATTAGAGCATTTACATTTTTCTTGGAGTAATTGCCAAAGGAGATAGGTCATGGACAGCCTACCTTTTAGAGTATTATCCAATATCTTGATGGGCAGGAGATGAAGTGACTGGTACAGTGAGAGTGCACTTGTCTGCATTAAGCCTGTTCCCTAGAAATTGCAGTCTTCAAGATCTTATGAAACACTGGTTAGACACCAGACTCTTAAAATACTGGGTTAGAGTGCAGGGCATGTGATCTGATTTGCATCACTGTATTGACAGTGCATTGCTCAAAGGCATATTAGTATGTGCCCAAGCAATTTCCACTGATTACCATGTGTATGCACTTTAGTCAACTCTTTATCATAAAACTTGCTGTAGTTATGAATTCATTCCAAATGCATACTTATTAAGAATTACATGTATCAGTGCGCTAGACTGGACATGCTCAGATGATTTTTACTATCTCACTATATTATTTTTACTATATCAGTGTATTAATCTCTGATCTGTACTAATATGTAGTAATATTGTTTTTATTCATCTTTGTACTATATATTTCTTGGGGAGCTTTTTTCTACAGGGCTTCCGGTAGGCAAATGAAAAATAAGATAAATGAATAAACAAATAAATATATACTGAGCTTTTGAGGGTAACAGATGGGCCAAGGTCACAGTGGTTCTTTGTAGTGCTGGTTTGGATTGAATGTTCCAAGACTGATCAATCAACTAGGGGCCAGCGAGTTATCTTGGACAGAGCTGCTATTCCCTTACACTATCAGCTGTGATGGTTCATTACCTTTCCCTTACAGTTTGACTGTTTAATTGTTTTCATTACCATATGATACTGAATTATTCAGACAGGGACTTGACATATGATTACATTGAGTTTTGCTCTTTCAAGGTTTACCATGTATGGGGTTCTTGCCTCATTCTTTCAGGGTGTGGTATACCTTAGACTTAGTCTTTGAAGAGAGATCAATAGAGATGGTCCTCCCATCCATTATTGATATGTGGTTGTTCTTGTTCTCACGGTTACTTGTCTTTGTTTCAGGTTGCCTGCAGTTATATATAGGTTTGGATTTATTTAACTTCGGTTTGTCTCTTCATCTGGGGATATTATTATCATAATTTATTTTATTTATTTATCCTTTTTTGACTGGGATAATACCACTAGGAGAAATTTGGCCAGGGCATCAGAGTAACTTCCCCTGTTTTATTTATTTTATTTATTTCGGTTTGATGACCGGGGAAGTCCACTGGGCCAAGAAGAGCCTGTTTTCAGTGGAGACCCAGGGAGAAAAGCTTCATTGACATTGACAAACATGTATATCAAGCAAAGTAGTCATATACAATCAAGCACAATTGAAGAAATACATTTGTGTACAGAGTAGTTCTTGTGACAGTGAGCAATCATTCAAATAAAGGAGTCATATTCTGCATTCAGACTATACAATATTACATACAGTTACAGAAGTAAGAATTTCTACATTTACAGAAATATGAGTTTCTAATATAATATAAAATGGGTGCAGCAAAAAAAATAGTCCTATACTATTTATAGAGTTTAGTAATTAGAAAAATAATAGGTGGAGTTGAGTAATAAGCAGAGTATGGATATGTAGAAGTAGGAGTAGTTAGGGAGAGAGTGTGAGTGCTGAAATAGATGCAGGAGGGGGGATACTGTTGGGGCTTGGAGAGAACTAGTAGATAGGTATAGTACTCTTTTCAGCAGATGCAATGGGATCTTTTACATCCACCAAAGGTACCAGCCACGCAGGCAGATGGGGTCTCAGTTCTAACATCTCATCTAAAGACCTAACACCCCTTATGCTACTCAGTAGTGTCAGCAACTGATCTGCTTGGTGTGGAAATAGAACCCAAAGCCTTCTACACCAAAGGCATGTGTGCTACTTGTTGCTTCAGCTGCTTTTGAACACAGTAAAAAGTTGTTTTCATTTGTGGTGGCTTTGAAGGCTGGGAATGTAGGGAAAACAAGATGCTTATCTGTAGTCAGGTAGGCAGTCGCTGCATGGCCTTTCCCCCTTTTTCATTATTCCCATTCATTTTGGCTCACTCCAACATTAGAAGGAGAATGGCAAGATTGTTGAGGGGACGTAGTTAAGAAGCCACTCTGGTGACAGAGCAATCTGCCATCTGACCAGTCAATGGGGCCTTGGCATTACCAGGGATTTTATGCTGCTTATGAGTTATGTGGTTTACTGCTTTATAAAGATGTTTCATTCCTGGTGAAGTGATGTGTTATAATAATAAAGTGGTTGCAAAGTCCATCATTGTGCTTTGTATTTTGCCAGGGAAATGAGGGGTGAAAAGGGACAACCTATTGTGTTTTGTTTGTTTTTTTAGAATCTTTCAGCTGTAGCTTCTTACATTTTATCTATTTATTAAATGTAACTCTGGTATAGGTTGCCAAGAATAAGTAACTTGGGGGGGGGGGGTTCACTTTAGTAAGATGAAAATCTCCAGAATAAAGTGAAATGTGCACTTTACTTGAACTGACTGAATGATGAAAATTTAGTGAAAAGATTCCAAAGAGGGAATGAATGAAAAGAAACAGATAGGTTTCTTCCTGACTTGTTCATCCTTTCACCCCACTGAGGTAAATCTGACAGTAAACAGATCTGTTTTTACTCTAAGTTTGACCTTTAGGTGATCTTTTTTTTCACAGAAGGACAGTATTTTTACTTTCTGCACATGCTGCCATTTGTTTTAAAGTTTAATAACACACAATCTCATCACTGACACCTCAGCATGTGTTGCTGACTAAGTCCACTTTGAAGAGAAGCCCTGAGGTGTTAAATAGTTTGCATATAGATACAGGCATGATGAGGAGTAACAACTGTAAGTGGCAATTTCAATTTGAATTTTTAACCACCTATTAAAAAAAAAAACATTGCTACAGGCCTTCTTAAATGCAGAAAATGATAGGAAGTGAAAAAAACAAAATTCTTTTCTTATCTGCTCATCATTGCCTGGGGTGTTGGATGCTTCACATTTCAGGAACTTACTTCGATGAAGCTTAAAGAAAGAAAGAAAACAGAAGACATACATGATTTAGTACATCTGTTGTTTTTGTGGGGTATTCCTGATTTGGTCCATTGTTCCATACAGGGAATGGACAAGGAAGGAGATGAATGCTATAGCAGTGAAGTACTGAAGATGAGTCTCCTGGATCTCCCATCAAATCACAAGCATTTGACCACAAATGCATGTTACTGTGCTGAGTGCAACTACAAGTTTATTGAAACTGGTTGTTTCATAAAGGGTACAAGCCTCACTACTCCCTCTCACTGAGTGCTTCATAATATTAGTCCCTCATTCTTTGGGCAAATTAATAGAAAGTCAGCATTTTCAAAGTACAGTGCTCAAAGTTATCTGACTTAGTTTTCAGCAAAAAATGCAAGTCAAAGCAAACATACTAAACAATTTGTCTAAAATGTTGCTACAAATTATGACACTGTAACTTTAATACCATAATATAATAATAATAAATGCTGAATTTCTACAACTGTGATTTACTCTTGAAGCTAATGTGAAAGTAAACCTTTAGTAGTGGCTGATGGTAAAGATGGTCTATATTAGTTCGCCAAAATAAATTTTCAGTGAACTCCAGTTCATTGACCCATATTAAGCGAAATTCACTTCTGTGATTCGCTGAATATTCCAAAGGCAATAAAATTCTCTCCCTGTGGCACAGTGGACTACATCTAGCTAAATCAAACCCACCCAAGTGGAGGGCCTCGCACTCCACATCCCCTGATGCGGGGGCTGTACCCCCCACACCTCCTCTAACTATATATACCAACTCCGAGATCGCACTACAGTGGGGAAAAGGGCAAAGTTGTATAGTTGGCCAACTACTTCTTTGCCCTAGGAATGTTCAGCAAATCATGGAAGTGAATTTCTCTGAATACGGGTTGATGAATTGGAGTTCACACTGAAAATGAATTTTGGCGAATTAATATAGACCCAATAGAATAACAGATTTTGTATTATCATGAATTTTTCTGAAGGATATGAATATGAAGTCTGAAATCTGAAACTCAAATGTCTGTCTTTATTTTCTGATTAAAATCTTTAAAGATTTGCCAATGATTTGCTAGAAAACCACAATTTTATGAAAAAATGGACCAAAAATATGAGGCAAAAATCTGGACAGTCTGCAAATATCTGTATAGTTGAGAGGTATGGTACGTATTAATTGGTCAGTCAACAGACAACATGGATCTGTTGCATAGCTTTTACTTCAACACTATTTAGCTGAAAAAAAAAAAGCTGAAACCCGCCATCAGTAATCACAAATTCAGTCCATTTGCTTTAGCCAGCTTTATTGAAATGGGAGTCCTGAGGCTATATAGAAATTGTCTCAGGTTTACTGACAATTACTTACTGCTTAAACAGATGCAGTGCATGAGAGATGAAGTTATTCAATGCTATTGAAGGCAAAACTCTCACATGAAGACACTTCAAATAATAAGCAGGTTGGTAGTACTACAGAACACCACACTAAGCCTATCACACACAGATCATACTAAACACATAAAACCTACATATGCTGAGGTTCTTGAACGTAACCTACCTAAACCACCTAAATGTAAACTAAGAAATAATTACCCACAGCAACTGCACATACAGACCACACAGGTAGGTCCCACTTTGAAACATATATTAAGCGGTTTCAGTGTCTCAGTTCAAAAGCCCAAGGCAAACCTTCCCATAATCCATGCTAATCATAAGTCACACCATTGTGAGACACACTGATGCACCACTCACCATGCTGTACAAGGGGAAGGTCATAGTCAGTTACTTATCAGGTGCCAGGATTTGGAACGTCATGCAGGCACTCAAGTCTTTACACTAGAAGTATACATATGGCAGTCATAGTATAAGCGGATGCAAATGACTTGAGATGTACCTCCCTGTACTATGTGAAGAGAGACATGCTGGCACTCTCGAAATATGTGTCCAAAGCAGGGATGAATCAAGCCTTGAGTAACATTTTACCATTGCCAAGAATGAGGTCACAATATGAACAAAGATTAGTGGTTTCAACAATTGGCTTAGTTTCTTATGTCATTCAAAGGGGTCCACTATATACCAACCTGTGTTGAGACAATGACAACTGCTTTGTTGAGGATGGCCTTCACCTACCCCATGGCTTTCATATATTATCTAAAACTTTGTATACCCCATAGTGCCTTTTTTAGGAAATGCCAGTCCTCAAAAGCTTCCAACATAACAAAACAAAATCCTAGTAACATAAATGTATTGCTGTTCAATGCTAGGAGCCTTAACTAAAAACTCCACTGCCTACAATCTTTCCTTACCCTGGAAAACATCCCGATATGCATTGCTACAGAGACTTTGTTGAAGACCATTGAAATCAACCCATCAGTGCAGGGTTTCTTTACCTCCCATATGGTCAGGCCCGCCATACTAGATAATGGCAGTAAAGGCAGTGGTGTGTCCATATTTGTAAAAAAAGAAAAAAAAAAAAAAACCTTCATCTCTAGAGTAGTTAGACAAGTTAAAAATCTGGACCCCCAACATATTGAACTTACCATTAACAAGAACCCTTATCACATCATGCCTAACTATAGAACTAACTCTATGCTCCCTTCAGGCCATAACTCCTATCAAACTAGCTTGGATTTCCTCTGCATTAAGCCAAATACTATTATCCTAGGGGAATTAAGTTAAACCTCCATAAACTGTGAGACACATCCATCCTCTAACATGTGTGCCTAGAGATTTCTGGACTTCATCAATACAAACTCTCTGGACCAGTAAGCCTGCGACCCTACCGGGTGCAATAAAATCCTAGACCTGGTCCTCAACAATATTGGACAGCTTATCTTCCTACCAATTGTAACTCCCTCCCTGATCGAACTGCGCCACAGATAAGTTACATTTACACTACGACTGAAGCCAGAAGCATCCTCCAACATATAAATATTCAGAGATTATGCCAAGACTAATTTACTGAAACTGGGTGATAACCAGGCTAAATTCAACATCCTCTTCCAACTTGATGATCCTGCTGCTTATGTGGAATCCTTTACTGCCAGTTTCTCTGCACGTATGTATCGCTGCATATATGTATCTCTTCCTGTCTGAAGTGAATACAATGCCAAATTCAAAAATAAACCCCTATGGTGGAACCCAAATATAAGCAGGCTCTACAATAAAAGAAAAAAAAAAACACATTGCGCATAAAAATAAATGTAATTCTCGAGATGTAAAAACAAGCACTTGCTAAATTTAACAGGAAACTCTGGACCCTGATCAAATCGACCAAAGTCAGATATGAGATAAAACTTGCCAGTAGGCAAATGAGAACCACAAAGCCTTCCTTAACTATGTTAGAAACCTTAGAAAAAATACCCAGCACTGTGCAAAGCTAATAGTTTTTTTTTCTGGGTCCCTGCATTTTCCTGTGGCACTCCTATGTAGTACCCTATGTCCATGCCACAGATGCCAGCTACTCACTCATCACCCCAGACTTTCCCTGATAGTAACTGGGGCCAGTCATGGATGTTAAGGGCATCCTGGTGGTCTTTGTGATCACTATTCTGCCAGGGGTTTTCTGTTATGCCCTACCCACTATTTCACTCTTCCCTGATGACTAGTGTTAGCATCCATAGATGGGCATGCAATGCGGAATATTGCAGTGTATTGCCTAGATCTGCATCAGTTCAGCCATATCTACGCATCCACCACTACCAGGACAACACACAACATCCCCAGTCTCCATCACAGATCATCATGAGATAAACCCACATCACTGCTCACCCACTTAGGATGGAAATGACCATCTCTCCCTGCCACTTTGTCAGTTGCCAGAGCCACTAATCGCACCTGGATACCCTGGGCTGTAGACAGGGCTTTATACTCAAACTCAGAGGCCACAGCCAATATACCAGCAAATAAATTTAGCTCTAACATCACTCCCTCTCCCCTCTTACATTTCCAGATCTCATACTCAGATCAACACAGCCCCTCAAATCACAGACAAGTCTTCACTGCACTAAGGCCAAGTAAACTGCATCTATTGGTGGGAGAAAAAAACAAGCTGCTTACTGGCTAGCTTGAAAAAGGACCTGTCAGACTCCCTACAGAAGCTATTCAGTGTTAGACTGTGAACAAGGTTTGTGCCAGATGAATGCAGGATAGCAACTATTGTCTCCTTTCACAAAGATGGGTTATCAACGTTCTCAGGAAATTATAGATCCATATGTCTGATAACCATCTATAAATTAATTGTACATATTTTTGCCTAATGCCCAGATTTTTGCCTCGTATTTTTGGTGTGTTCCTCATAAAATTTGTGGCTTTCTGGCAACTCATTCAGGATTGAAGTAAATGCTTTTTTACTAAGAAAGTCAAGGGCTTAAATCATGAAAAACTGTACACATCATCTCAAAGGCTTGACCCTTTTCTCAGTGTCATGTGGGCTGCTGATGGGTGATCTCTGCTTCATGGGCAGAACCTCAACAAACCCTATTCTGTCAGACCTATTGCATATTTGTATGTCCAATGGGGGCATAAAAACCCATTCAAGAGATCTATATCTCTTTTGCAACATAAATAGAACAATGGAGAGATAGACATGTGTCACAGAGAACACCTCTTCTTTGGAATTGTCTTCCTGTCCACACAAAACAAAGTACTTCTCTTAGATTATTCATATGTAATCTGGACAAATGGGTGGGTAACCACAAATATATCCCTGGTTTAGCAGCCCTTGTCTCTCACGGATAAAGGCAACATGTAAATGTTCTACTCTTCTCTGGGTTGTTCTTGGATCAATAGTATGTATAAACCTATGAACCTGTAAAGCCTACACTGTCAGGCATTACTGCATGCATGCTTTTAAAAGGAATTTGATTATTCTGTTCTCTCAGTATACATAGTACAATGCAAAAGTTTTCATTCTCAAAAGAATTACAGTACAGCTGAAAGAAGAGAGAGCATTCTGAATGAAAAAGGTAAGATATGGGAAGACTGTTGTCATGCCGAAATTTTCATAGCCTACAGAAAGAGGTAATAAGAGTGTACAGTTTGTGGTGAAAAGAACTTGGGGAGGAATCAATGAAAGGAAAGAAGACTTCAAAAGGGTCTGTCACACATTCAGTGTTAGGAATCCTTTTAACTGATCTCCATGGTAAACAGACTTGAATCAAATCAACTCATCAAAATAACTTTTTATAAGTAAAATGTAGCACATTTTAACCATCCCATGAGCTTTCTAGTTGAAGTTGTTAGTTAACTGTTAGCAAGTGTTCCACATTTTGCCCATTTGTTCCACATTATGAAAGGTAGTGTTCAGTTTAGAGATGGGAGGCTGAGAGCTGTGGATGGGAGTGGGGTGCACTTTGTTAAGGAAGAGTAGGTAAGATAAGGTGGTGATATTACAGCCAGTGTGGTAAGGAAGGGACATATTATAACAAGTGCAAAGTGGACTAGGGTAGGTAGAGTAAATAAAAGAAATTCTAACAACACAAGTGAGGGATACTTGGTGATGGTAAATGTTAAGAGTATGTAGGAGGAAGTGGGAAACTGGAACAGAAAATCTGCTGTGGTATAAAAAAGGTACGAAATGAATAGTGCAAGACATAGCATGAGGAATATAACTGCAGCTAGGGATAATTGCAGAGCTAATGAAAGGGATGTGGTACACATATGTGTTTACTTATGTGACAGCAATATATTTTGGGTCTGTTACAAGACAAAATGTAATTTAAAATGGAAGAGTAATTTAAACTGAATGAATAAAGAGAAGGCAGAGACAGTTACTAGTGCTAAATGTTTTCAGAACTGTAGACCAATGTGCAAAGGCAGGGACATTTTGTCTGAGTTTAAAGTCACTTTTAATGGTAAAAAATATAGGTAATGTTGTTAAACAGGATTTCTGACTGCAGTGGAAGATTTTGCACAGCTGTCTAAAATATGTACAAATTTATAATTTTAAGCATCAGCAGGCAGGCAAGTTGTTCATTCTAGCTATGTGGTCGAATACGCATGAAACACTAAATTACCACATATTATATCCACACTGGCGACAAATAGGTAAAACAAAAACAAAATATCCATGCAAATAAAACAAGTGCCTAGATGCAGGAAATAATCCCTTTAATAGTTACAAATGAAAATAAAAGTTTGGTTCTGCACTTATGCCTTACAACATCTTTTATTAAGATTTTGTCAGAACCTTGGGGCTTGTTTGCTGGCATGGATACTTGTATATCGTGTAACAAGTTACATCTCCAAGTCATCATTAGTTTTAATGATTTGTAATGTACGAGAATCAGAAGATCTAACACTTCACACTCTAGGTCCATGCCATAAATATGTGCAAGACAATATTGAAGGATTTTATTTACTAGAGTGAGCTGAGAATGCTAGGCTGTATTTATGAGAGCAGGCCAATTCCATTTAAGGGTATGTAATGATGGGTGTGGCATGGTATACTTATGACAAATCTGGCAGTTTTATTTTGTGAGGCTTCTAGACTGTTAGAAAATGAGGAGGAGGTATGTGTGAGAAGGCCATGTTTTTAAAATAGATTAGAGAGAACTTCATTAAAACATCTTGCATACATTTTTCCTTCTCCTTATAAATAAAAAACAATTAAAATCTACTTCCATAAAATTCTTAAAATGATTGTTAACTATGACTCTTACATTTTTCTCAAACTCTGTAATTCCCTTTTTATCCCTGTATATGTTTTTATTTTTCGAAAAATCTTCTTCATTCCTCATAATTTTACTCTGATTAAATCATACTTTGTTGTTAACTATTTTTAAGACTTTACACCTATCTATCCTCTCTTTTACCTTATAGCCTAACAAGGATGACTCTACTTCTCCTAATCCCTGACCAATATATCTTTGATTTTTAGACAGCCTTTCATCCTTGCTTAATTTCCTCTTAACATGTTGGTCTCTGTGCTATAACTGCAAACATAATGCTTCTCCATTATTTTGGGAAGTTACTTTACCATTGGCCTTATTTTTCATTCTGCACTCATTCACTTTCTCTGAAATAAGTGTTCCATTCATACTTTTACCTAAAAAGTAACCACCTCCACCTGGCATCTAGTGCAATACTCCTTCATTGTTTTCTGACCTTCCCATTGTTACTGAAATGTTTCCTTAATTGCTTTGTTTTTTTATAATCTCAATACTTATTGTAAAATATACATTTATTCTCTTTTATCTGTCCTTCAGTATCATGCAAAATACAATGAAATCAAATCCAGCAATGCCTTTTGCAGACTGCAGAATAAATTAATGCCAACTGATGCTTGTAAATATCATTGGACAAAGTGGAAAAAATACAACCTTCATGTACAGTTGATGGTTTCTGAGGACTAACACCATGAGGGATTCATCTCTTAACATGTGATAATTGATAACTATATATGTAGTATCTCTGTGTTTTCCTCTAAAATATCTCTAGTAGACTTGTAATTAAGAACAATCATTTCCTAAGATGATGATGATGATGATGATGAAGTTGACCAGGGCTTGATGGCTTTGGAGGAGCATTACAGGCAAAGAATAACTAATGCAGCTTTGAGGAGCAGCAGATGTTTGAATGCTTTAGGGTGGATAGGGCTACTGCAAAGGCTTTGGTGAACTTGTATGTCAATGTCACACACACTAGAACTGGTGGAATGTATTGCCTTCCTATTCCTGTGGATATCAAAGTATGTACACTCATTAGTAGTCATGGGTTTGGCATGGAATGCCAGTAGCAAATCTGGCAATTATATTCTGTGAAGGACTTTTGAGAGACAGAGTGGTGACACGTTAAGTATCTGTCATGCTTTTACCTCAAAGATACTGCAGTAGCACCTTGTTGCACTTCCAGCTCATCTAAACAAGCATATTTGTTTTCCAGTGTCACCACAGGACCAAACAACTACCATGCATGACTTCTATGGACTAGCACACTTACCTGAGGTGTCTTGTGTGAAACATTGTATCCATATGGCCTTTAGGGACCCACTTAAAAAAGGGTGAGAGTTCTGTAATAAGAAGTAGCGGTGAGCCCAGCACTCACATAGATGGGGAGCTAACAGTGACCAGACAATTTATGAGTAGCAGGCCATCAATGCAGAATCTAGCTAGTGCCTTTAGATGTACTATCATAGTTGCCTTACTGTTACCAGTTCCATTCTTCTATGAATACTAAGCAAAAGCTGATTTCTTGCAACCTGTAGCAGCCCCTTTATCTTATTTTTATTCTAAACTGGTACAAAAACCTGTAAGTTTAGTACACAGGTCAATGTCTACTGTAGGTTTCCAAAGTTTGAAACAGTCAATTGAACCTCTCAGTGTGACTCTGCAAAACTGTATGCCACATACAGTTAATTATAGACTGCTTCTTCCCACGGTGAACTTAAAACCATGATGAATCTCTAAATCTGGCTTGTAAAATGGTAGTATGAAGACCTATTTACATGCCTGAACTGAAAAAAGGCTTAAGTATCTAACTGCAGTACTACACTGTGCTAAATAAAGTTATCCCATCATAATAAGCTAAATTGCACTAAAATGTGATCAGAAAATAAATCTGTATAGTGTGCTTTGTACCTTGCTTATGTAAAACAATTATGCAGTTCTAATTAAATGCACAGAAGGGACATCAACCATATATCACACATCAGCTGCTGTGGGTTTGTTTCTAAGTCCTTTCTTAAAGGCTAAGAAAATTTCTCCTTCCTCAATTCAGCAGTACATGAGTAATGGGTTTCTCTGTCCTACTTCTCCTACCACACCCAGAAAATGTACCCCCATTCAGTATTGGTAGTTCATATTTCTATAAACCAAAGAGGTATGTTTCTTCTACTGCTCACATAATCCATAGGATCATAGGAAGCTACTAGGCTAATGGCCCTAGGGTTCTTACAAGCCTAGACAAGTTCTACCCTTGTTTCCATGATCAGCACCTATTGCCCTTGTCTAAGAGAGACACAACTTGAAGCCCTTGTGTGAATTTACCGTTACTCATCCAATTGTCCATATTTTGTTTAAAGAAGGCTCTGTTTGACATTAAGTGGGAGTCTGTTCCAAAGGTGTGGTAACCTCTGGGAGACAAATTCATCTCTCCAGCAAGTTCTATTAATGTCACATACCAGGGAAAGGTCTTTAGAGTGAGCAACCCATGTGCCACTTGACTTGCTGATATGCCGCATTTCCAGTAAAGCAGAATCAGAGATTGCCTTATAAGCAAGGCAGAGATCACCTCTGAGTAGTCTGTATGAAACAGAATTAAGTGACAGTGATTTCATCCAATCCAGATAGGACAGATGCTGAAGTCCTTGAATTTTCCTTGTGAGGAACCTTTTTGGTCTCTCCAATTGCTGCAGGTCTTTGGAAAGATACAGTAAAGAGCCGATTATCTGAATGTCGATTATCAGAAACGTCAGTTATCAGAACCAGCCTGCCAAAGTTATAGAGTAGAAAAAATTGTAAAGTCTGAATATTTAAACATTATACATATTTGCTTGATCATGTTTTTTAAGCTTGCAGCCAGCTCATGTATGAAAAATGTTTTTTATTGTTCATTGGAATTTTTGAATGGTTGAAAAGTATATTCCTGCATGCAGAAAAAACAAGATCTTAGATGTTTTTATTCAGTTCAATTACATGTTTGATTATCTGAACAACCCTAGGTCCCAATTAGTTCAGATAATCGACTCTCTACTGCAAATACCAGAAGGGGCATTGTACTCAATTATTGGCCTGATGAGGGAAGAGTACAGGGAGGGTATAACTTCTTTTTTTTCTGCTGGCACTGCTCTTACTTATGAGATGAGTAATACAGAATGCTCTTCTTACCACCATGGAGACACGGTGATCAAAGATAAGGTTGCTGTCATCCTGTGCGCCCAGGTCTCTCACGACTGAGTGCATACTTAGGGTGTTGCTACTGATGAGGTAGCTAGCAGGAACATCCCAGTTACCGAAATGGATGATAATACATTTTTTGCATTGAGTTTAAGGCCATGACTTTGGCACCAATCATTTCTTTGTGTAAGACCTTCTTGTAGGATGTTGACATCATTTGGAGATTCTATGCCAACTCCCAGTTTGCAGTCGTCCCCAAACCCCACAGACCTTTAGTTTTTGCTTGTACTTCTGAGAAATAGATTCCAAACAGTAGAGGTCTCAGGACTGATACATGTGGAACACCATTTGTTATGGGTCTTTTGGAGGTAGATTCCTGTATTTTGACTGTATGAGTTTTATTAGTGAGCCAGTTAGCAACCCACCTAACAATATAAGGGTTGATTTCTAGCCGGGAGAGATTGCCAATGATGCCTCAGTGGTGGATAGTGTCAAAAGCTTTGGCTAAGTCTAGGTAGAATGTATGCACAGATTTCCCCTTGTCCAGGGCCTTGGTGACTGTCTCAAAGAAGTCCACAGGTTTAACAGGCATGATCTCCCTATGACAAATCCAAATTGAGTAGAGTCAAGTGTATGGAGATTACCTATATCATTGATGATAAGGTCCTTGATAATTTTCTGCATGAACTTGCAGATAAGGCTAGTCAGGCTAATAAGTCTATAGTTCCTGGGGTCAGTGGAAGCACCACCTTTGTGCAGGGGGATAATGGTGGCTGTTTTCTATTCAGCTGGGATGAAGCTGGTGCTTAGAATATGATTGAAAAGAGTACTCAATGGTGTTGTTAATTCTTGTTGGAGCCCATATAAGACACAGCCTGGGATGTTTTCAGGTCCCATAGATGCTGTGTTTTTGGCCTTAGAGTGGGTGTTTATGACCTGCTCTTTAGAGATACAGGGTAGGGGACAGATGGTAGAGATGTATGCGGTATGTTTGGCAGGGAAGGGGAGAAGTTTTCACAGAAACTGTTGGCTAACAGGTTAGCTATGTCTACAGGCTCAGTATATGTGGTATCATTAACTACCAGTTTGGCACAAATCTGGGCCTTTCCTTTTAGGTTATGGACGTAACTAAACAACACTTTATGGTTGTCCTTAGTTGAGGAAGCTAATTTGGCTTCATAGTTTGCTTTGAAGGACTTCACAAGATGTCTTCTTTGCTTGTTTAAGCTGAGGAGGGATTATTTCAAGTTTAGGGCCCAGTCCATCTTACTCTTAGACAGTAATGTCTTCCTCTTATCGTAAAGCCTGTTAATGGCAGCTGTCCAACAGGCAGGTTTTCTCTTCCTTGAAGAGCTTGTTTTGGTCCTATCTGGTATTGCCAAGTCAATGCAGTTATACAGGTGTTTGTATAAAGCACTGGTGTAGAACTTGGCATAGTTGCCAGTTTCATCTGTGGGAGGAGGTGCAGTGAAGCTATTTATACCATCTCATAAGAGGTAATAATCTGCTTTGGAGACGTTATTTAGTCTAGTTGCTGCTAGGGGGAGTCAAGTATGATAGTTATTTCAAATGAGACTGATTTGTGGTCAGATCTCACCAGGGAAGACCTCACTGTGGGGGTGCTACAGTAGTCCCCCATATTGGTAAGCACTAGATGCAGGATATTGGTGCCTCTTGTGGGGGTGTCAACCAGCTGATCCAGGGCATTGGAGTTAACAAAGTCGATGAACCTTTAGTCAAGTGAGTTTGAGCACGAGTAATTTACCCAGTCAATGGATGGGTAGTTAAAGTCAATCCAAAACCATGGTGTTCGGATGTATCTTGATAGACTTAAGTAGATCTAAATAGGCAGAGTGGGTGTTCTGATTCATGGAGGCAGTCCTGTAGCTGCCAATGACTTGAACAGGTGTCCTATCAAAGTTAATTGCACCTGAAGTATCTGCAGGGAATCATACTGTTTAACCAATCTGGAGGTGTATTTATCTTTAATGAATATTGATACACCACCTCCTTTAGTTTTCATGCCTTCAGTTTGTGGTCTGAACATGTGGAAGGAGGTGTAACCTGATATGGCTGGGTGCACTCCACAGCTGGTCTCCATGACTGCACAAATGTCTGTGTCTTCCAAGGTAAGGACTGCTTCCAGTGAGTGCAGTTTCATATTAAGACTCCTAGCATTTACATGATGTGGAAGTTGTAGATAGAGGCACACTACAGAAACTCTGCAACCTCTGTCGCCCTCAACTCAGACCCAGGGCAAACCAAGGGGAACCCATCTCAGTGGAGACAAAGATGTATGTAGCATTTAGAATCTTAACTACAGATACCTTTCAGAGACCAACAGGGGACATGCTGGGGGTGTCACAGGCATCTCAGTATCCAGGATCCTCCATTAATTCTTGAATGCTATGCTCCAACATGCCAGTGACCACATATATTTTCCCTGTACTCCTGAGGATAGCGCCACAAGGAGTTCTTCTTTGTAGTATATTACCCTGAAGTACTGGGTGCCATAGATTTCACAAATATAGAAATTAAGACACCACCCAAGGAGCAGGGTAGGCTCTACATAAACAGAAAGGGTTTGCACTCTATTAACTGCCAAGTCATATGTAATGCCAAGGGAATCATCTTGAATGTGTGTGCTAGCAACCCTGGAAGTTACCACTACTCACATATCTAGCACACCTCCTAACTGTATCAGATGTTCACTAGGGAGTTATCCCACATGATCATTTACTGGGGGATGCAGGTTATGGACTGGAACCATGGCTGATGACACCCATCAGAAATGCGCACCCACCCACTGAAGAATGCCATAATGAGGCACACGCTCAAACCAGAAATATCATAGACCATGTGTTTTGACTGCTGAAGTTGCAGTTCTGATACCTAGGTACATCTGGGGGAGCCCTGTAGTACAATCCGTGTACATGTACTGAAATATTCACAGTATGTGCCATACTACATAACAGTATCTTGAGAAAACAGCTACAGCAGGATCAGCAAGGGGAAGAAGCACAGATCCCACCACCAATGCCAAGGTCACTACAGCCACATGCAGATGAGAAGTCAGAGGAGGAATCACCAGCTGCTGTGAATGTAGCCAGATGCAGGCATGATCAGTATGTCCTTGCACTAGCTAAGAGACAATGCACAGCACACTCACTACCTAGGGGCCTAAAACCTTTCTCCTATGCACATACTTATACTAACATTGATGTCAGGCAACTCTCATAACCTTTACCTCTCCATGTATTGGCTGTGTACTGCTTGCATCAGACAGAGTCAGTCCTGAACTAAAACTATTGCAACTGCTGCATTTACAAAGTGAGTATTAAACCTGGAATGTATTGTGTAATACTATGAGTGAGTGGCATATTCTTGCATTTCATTACTTGGTAGTGTAGGCAAGTAAAATGTTTGAGATTTGTACATAAATGACATTGACATGTGACAGTCGAGACTTATTTGACTTATATGTGCCATTATTAAGTAATAGGCATCAGGCATCAAAGATTCACATAGTCATACCTCTCAAAAGTACTGATGATCACTGCATTCCCTCAGTTTAATACCATATGTTTGTAATGGAAAATCATTAAAGAGAGAACTTAGAAAGTAATGATACATATTGCAGTTTCAGACTTCACAACTCTCACAAGATCATTAACAATAAAGTTGGGAAATTTTGATGCTATCAACTGTCTAACTTCCTAAGGCAAATTGTCAGTGGTACAATTACCAGTTTAACATTACAAATGCAGATATACTAAGCACTGTTCTCACTGCAGTCAAGCGTGTGTGTGTGTGTGTGTGTGTGTGTGTGTGTGTGTGTGTTTGTGTGTGTGTGTGTGTGTGTAGACAAAAGAGCAGAATTCTATATCCTACAGTTACTGCTCCAATGCCATGGATTGACAGTATTTTGATACTTGCACATGCCTGTATGTCCATTTAATGCAGCCCTCCAAACATCTTCTCTCCAACGTGGCCTGTTGATGTCATCCACTATAAGATGAGTTGCAGTCTTACATAAGCCTGACTTGTGCCATGGCACTTGCATAAAGTACTGAGTTCTGCAATCTGTGTACTTAGATAGGTAGGGGTTCTATTCTCACTGTAGTCAAGTGTGTGTGTGTGTGTGTGTGTGTGTGTGTGTGTGTGTGTGTGTGTGTGTGTGTGTGTGTGTGTTTGTGCTTTTGCTTTTTCTTTACATTACAGATAGCTTTTTACACCAGCATGTGGGATGCTGTTCTTGCCATATTCTCCTCAACAGACACTGCTGCTGTCATCAGCTATAAAGTGTTGTCTGAGACACTCCAAGTCAGACTTGTGCTGTGGTACTTGCCTTAAATACAGAGGTCTGTAGTCTGTGTACTTATGTAAGGGATCTATTCTCACTACAGACAAGTGTGTGCATGTGTGTGTGTGTGTGTGTGTGTGTGTGTGTGTGTGTGTGTGTGTGTGCTCTTGCTTGACATTACTAATAGCCTTTTACACCAGCATGTGGACACTATTATTGTCATATTCTCCTCAAAGACACTGCTGATGTCATCAGCTATATCTTATTTGTGGACCTGCACTATTCCTACCAGGACAGAGTCAGAGACTGGCCTGGAGACCAGTCTGAAATCACCTCATTCTATCTATATGATACAGATTATAGTGACATGGCTTTCAGTCTATCCACATGCATCATGGCATGGTATGTAGGCCCTATGTATTCTTGATGAGAAAGGCCTTTGGTCTCAACAGCTGCTGCATGTGTCTGGTGAGGTACTTGCAAAATAGAGAATTATACTGTATTACTGTTCTGATGAGGTTCGAGTAGAGTGCTGTCATACAATTCTACAATCTGAATATGATGGGATGACTTATGATGTGCACAACATAAGCTTTCAATAACAGTGTGGACACTTGGCGGTCAAAGTTCAGATTACTATCTATACGTGTTCCCATTGCTTGCATCACTGGGTTTCAACATAGCAGGACAGTTTTCAATGCTGTAGTTAGCATGGAATTCCACATTTCAGAAGGACAACATAAAGACACATTTTTGCATTTAGTAGTAGATCGTGTGGATTTGGTACCAATCATTTGTCTGTGTTAACTCCTCCTGTAGTATATCATCATTGGTGGACTCAATGATTGCACCCAATATGCAAGAATCAGCAAACTTTGTAAGCCAAAGGTCATAAGGCCTGAACTGCCAAGAAATAGATTGCAAACTGTAAAGGGCCAATCACAGATCCCTGGGGTACACCACTTGTGGCAGCTCTTCTGGTAGAGGTTGATTCATCAACATTCACAGGTTGTGACCTGTCAGTGAGCCAATTGATTACCCGTCTAGTGACATAACGGTTAATCTCCATGTGGGAGAGTTTTGCAATGATATCTGCATGGGGGATTGTGTCAAAACCCTAGACAAGATTACAATAGGCAGTACACTCTGTCTTACCTTAATCCAGCATCAGTGGGCTGTGACAACATCATAGATCACCCATAGCATGGCTCAGTGAATGCATCTTCCTGATACAGTTGAATACACACTTCAACACACCCTCCACATGGGCTATGTTGCCATAGAAGAGTGTACATCAACATGCATCCCTCTGAGTTGGAGGAAAGCACCTGATGCATGCATGTATACACACATCCTGATTCTCCTCATCATGGACCTTTTGAAAATGGACACGAATAATATTCCGGCTGTGTGCAACAGACCCGTGTGAGTTGTTAATGCTACATCATATCAGGTACATCTGGTAGACACACCCGTGTGAGTTGTTAATGCTACATCATATCAGGTACATCTGGTAGATGTCATCAAAGGGATCATCATGTGTATGCATGATGACAACACTATCATCTTGTGGAACTTGACCAGGTCAAGGAATTTGACACAAATCTACTCTGAGGTATTCAGTCAACACTGTCAGGTGTGGCCATAAGCAGCTATATCATCAGGTGTGTAGAGTGGTGTATCACATATGTGACATCTCACTATGTTGAAATGTGTAAAGTGACCTATATCTCAGGTCTAGTGATCAGGTCTGTAAATCATGGCTGTTTGCCAGGCCCTTTCCTATCCATTAGTTAAATGATGGACATCACAGATGACATCCTGTGTCCAAACAGCTGCCTGAAAGACTACAGATGATAGGTAATCATTGACTCCAGCTGTGATATTAATATAATACAGACAGTACCAACACATACCAAAGATTACTGCCACAGCAAGGACAGCACCTTCAATGACAAGAAAACGTGAGGGGATTTGTTAAGTCAGGAAAACAAACACACAACCCAAGTATAATGTGGACATCACACCCTATAATCAGACCATTAGGTATGTGATCTGTGTCCTGGGGTAGATGGTAAGTGGAATGTCCACCAGCATGTAGTCACAATGCTAACTACTCCCTTGTGTGTAACACAAGTACTGGGTACGTGAAAGACACCTACATCATAGGCCATAATACCTCCATATTTCCCAGTCTTCATCACAGCAAAAAATGCACCCTTCTTCATTTACCTCCCTATACATCTTCCACTGATGTGTAACGAAAGTCTGCCACCTTTGTCACAGTGAGCTGTCACACAGCTTATTGGCCATACCTAGGTATTCTTTTTGTGGCAAAAACACGACTGTCTGATGGTGCAGAACACCATTCAAGTTGTTATACCAGATGCATGTATGTTACCTGTTCTGGTGATGCACACACTACATACATAGGTGTTTGACAATATTAATGGCATAGATATCATTAATGACAGTGTGGACTGTGCCATAAATATATGCCATGCACACCAGTCAACTAGCCCTTATTGGTCATAGTGTCACATGAAAGTATAGCAGTGTCCCTCCTAACACCTCCAGCAGATGTTACAGTGCCAGGACAGTGTGCATAATTACCCTCATAGAGTGTGCATGTATGTATTATAACAGTTGTACAAGTGCAGAATCATCTTTTGTGGCTCTATACCACATATGTTATGTCAGAGGCATGGGACTGTTGGTGGTATTATTCTGATATTGTCCATGATTGTGGTTGCTTCTTTTAATGTCATCCATGAGCCTTTCCTTGTGTCCCATTTGCTGCAGACCTCTGCTGAGATTACACTCATAGTTAGGCAACTTCACAATATGCAGCCTACCCCAATTGTATGTCAGATCCCTGATAAATGTCCTCTGCATTATTCATGTAAGGATGCTTATCTTACCCAGACATCCTCCCCATAGTCATTTCGCCTTATGTAACAGTCACATAATACACATTTTCACTGTGTAGCCCCTACTGTACCATATAGATAAGTGATTGATGTTGCTGCTACAAACATATTCCACTGATATGCCCTCAATCTGCTGTACATTAGATTGTTTCACCTGTCCTCTTTCTCTGTGTGCATTCCTACAATTCACCTGAGTGTCCCTATTCAATACACACACTTCCCCTGAGTATTTATTTTACATGGCAGTCCATGTACCCCTACAAATCATTTACACAGCTTTAGTACAGAATGCCAAAAATGGGATATCACAATACTCTGCACTGTAGATCCACTGTCTTGTACTGCATTTGGACCACATACTTCTTATTCGTACCTCCCAACTGTCCAGATATTGCCAGGATGTCAGGATATTTTCCTTATCGAATATGTGGCTTTCTGCCATATCACTGGGATGATCTCTGGACTGATGACACTCAATAATACATACATTTCAGTTCATATCTCTCATCTGTCCAGATTTTTGCAAAATGTCCACATTTTTGTATCATATTTTTGATCTTTTCCTCATAAAATATTGGTTTTCTGGCAAATCATTGGCATGTCATTGTGATTGAAGTCAGAAAATAATGACAGACATTTGGGTTTCAAACTTCATGTTCTTCATAAAATTCATGCTAATTTAAAACCTATTATTCTATCAACTTTCTAAGATTGTAAGAGCAGTATTTCAAAAATGTTCATATTGTTGGGCCTTTGTCCTCCCATTATGTATGGCTCTGTCCAGATTTCTTGCTCTAAGAAGTTGAGAAGTATGTTTGAGTTTCGTACTTCAAATCCTTCAGAGCATGTATTTTAACACAAACTCCTGGTAATTCTAGCACATCTGTATAGGGCATACATGTCCCTATTTCTGGGTCACTGTCCCCGCATTATACTGGCCTATGTCCAGATGTCTTTACACTAAGAGATTGAGAGCTATCTGTGAAGCCCTGGTGATCACTGTGGCATTCCATGTAAAACTGTGGACTGTCAGTGCTCTGGTTTCAACAAGTGTGCTATCCATGTTCGCTTACACGGTTTCTTGGCTGGCAATGCTGTTGCCAGCCATGAAATCTAGCTTAAATGCAGTGCACGGCATATATATGCATTGCACACTGCTGCTCACGGCACACCACTACTCACACATGTAAACTCCATTTATGATTTGCGCAAACCTACACAGAGTTTATTGAATCCCAGGGTATGTTATTATTTCAAAAAATATGTGAATTTCTCCTGTCATTTTTGATAACTTAATATACTGTTTTTAAAATTTGCTCTTAATCTCTGTCAAACACATAAAAATCTGTTTTTGATCTGTTTGTACAAACCATTAAAATTACAAACATATTAACTGCTCTAACTGGAAACTAGAGTAAAATCATCAGCATAACTTATGGAATTTCAGCTAATGAAAATGAGTCTTCATTATTTTAATAAATGTAAAGCAGTTTAGTGCAAACCAAATACAGTATCCAGTTCTGCTGCTGTGATGTGCATGGAACATATAACATGATGCATGATTTTATGTGTCACAGTTCTGAGGCTGGAGCTTATGCAAGTCGGGGGGACACATTATAGTTAATAATGTTTATATAAGTTCAATTTGTTTACTGTAGCTTTAAAATAGAAGAGACACAAATTAGTCAGAAACACACAACATACTGTTATATGACCCACCGTTTTTGTAACTAAATGTACATTTATTTCCTTCATGGATGTTTTTATATATGTCTATGTGTGTGTGATACCTACAATATATATCTATAGCTATCTATATATATATAGATATATATATATCTATATATATATATATATATATATATATATATATATATATATATATATAGCAACAATTGAAAAGTAATACTACCAACCAATAAAATATAATGTAATTGATATTACATTATATTTACTGGATTCTTATATTAAGCGGATAGTTACATACCAATAAATGTTACATCATCAGGTGGACATGAAAGTAACAACATTGACATACTATTTATTGAATGTTTAGCTTTTATTTTTCTTTTGGGTCTAGTTATTTGGTATATACATGGTATTATCTTGGAGTCCCAACAAATTATACATTTTCCCAGCTGAAATAAAAATAAATCTGTGTGACTGTCATGTTTTACTTTACAAATTTGTGCTTCAGATTATTTTACAGAATTTCTTCTGTTGAGATGCAAAGTACAAAATCTTTAACTAATTATCTGTGAATTGCCCTAATGGTAACATTACACACCTCCAGATGGACTGCTTTTTCAATGAAAAATGGCAACAATGACAAAACAGCATGCCTGCGTGTGCAGTTTACAGATGAAACTGCAATATGGAAATCCCCGATTCAAAGCTATTTTATTATTTATAGGCTGATTACCTCTTAACCTATGAGAAGGGTTCTAATCTATGAACTGACAGTAGTGTGTGATGCATGTGGGCATATCACCAATGTATTGGACAAGCATTCTAGCTGTGCAACCAGAAGGGATGATAAATAGACATAAGATGTGCATGTTTACAACCCTCAACAATTGCAGAGACAATTGTATGCAAATGAGTGTATAATGACACCTTTAAATGAGGAAATGCATGTTGATGCTGTACTATTGGTATGGTAACAGGGCTACTTTCCAGCCATTTGCAATTTACATTTGCATTTTACTACATAAGCCTACTTTGGGCACATACATTATATAAAGGCAAACAGAGCTTTTTCTAGCCACTTTGCAGTCTGCAAATATATTTGAATTTGCTGTGAGTCTTGCTGTTTCTTGCTTTGAGGTGCTTGTCTCTGCCATATTGCACTTGGTGCATAGAACATCACTGGGCAGCCCCAGAAGAAGCATTACAGGCAGAGGATAACTCAAGATAATATTGAAGAGCAGGAGATATTTTAATGTTTTTGAGTGGAAAGGGATATTAGGATTTTATACGGTTTCCGTTGAATTGTATGATTCAGAAACTGGAACTGGGGAATGTGTAGCCTTCCTATTCCTGTGGCTGCCAATGAATGTGTAGCCCTCACTAAACTTGCCACAGGAATCTTTCAAAGACAGACTGAGGATAGGTTAGGTATTTCAGAGGCTTCTGCCTCAATGACACTATGACACCTTCTCAATATACTAGTCAATGAGTATTAGCCTATTTATTTCCTAGTGTCACCATAGGACCAAGTCGGTATCATGCATGCTGTCTGTGTAGTGGCACATGTTCCTGAGTTACTTGGTGTGACAGATGTCATCCTTGCGGCTAACAGGACCCCATCTGGACTACGGGGGGGATGTGCCATAATAAGAAGGGTTACCATTCTATCAGCTGCCAGTTAGTGTGTGATACACATGGCTATATCAATAATTTATCAGCCCAGTGTCCAGGTAGTGCCCAGGATTCCCCATATGGCACACATTTTCTGTACTGCCACTTCTTGTATGGAAAAAACATGTGGATATTTGGTTAGTAAGTGTACAATAGATAATTTGGCATCCTAATAGGTATTGTTATATGTACCACCAAAAACCACAACTAATGGTGCAAGTCAGCCAAAAAAAAAAAAATAAATGCTGGTTAAGTGCTTTTGTCCAGTATTTTATCGGACTTCATCAGAACTATCTAGTGACATGCAACAATCATTTTTATACTAAGGCAAATAAGTCACATGATCCAAAGCAGCAAATCATCATTTTAAATAAAACGCTTTATTTTTACCTTCTAAAAAAAATTCAAGTGAATCACTCTTAAAAAAATACATACATATGTGTTTATATTATAATAACGAAACATCAATACATCAAAAATTACATCAGGACGAAATACACAAAACACAAAAATCACAAATGATGATAATGTCGAGCCACATATTGAATAGGGTAACATCAAAGGTAAATAGTGCAGATTACATGGGTTGTGTGTCTGTTTTTCATGGTATATTCTGCACTACTTTCCTTCGATGTTATGTGGCTTGACATTATCATCATTTGTAATGTTCATGTTTTGTGTATTTTGTCTCAATGTTTTTATGTTCTAGGTATTGAGATTTCATTATTATAATATAAACCCACAGACACACACACACACACACACACACACACATATATATATATATATATATATATATATATATATATATATATATATATATATAATTATATATACACGCACACACACACACACACACACACATATATATATATATATATATATATCTTCCTTAAAAATGATGAAATAAATTGTAATTAAAAATTAAAACTCTAAAAGATGTTTTAATAAAAAACTTTCAGTTCAGAATTTAGCAGCCCATAACTTCAAGAGACCACTTATGGAGACAGCACAATTTAAACTAGGAGGTTCATTTGCATTCAATTTCATCTGCCATAACAATTTTTGAGACTCCATCCTATGATCCCAAGGGCCTCTCGTAAGGTCCCTAATTATTCTTTCCAAGGTTAAAAAGTAAAACTTCTTCTTTTCTTTACATAAAGTCTTGCGTTCATGTAGGGCATTATTCTCATTTTCAGCCTAATGTCATAACAGTGTTAAGAAATTCTTTACTTAAGAACTCTTTTTGTTTTTCCTACATAGTAAGCATGGCAGTGGTCACAAAATGCTAACCACCCCCTGGAGGTACAATCATTAAAGAAACACAGAGGTCTGTAACAAAAATGACTTCTGGTCTCAAATATCTCAGCTGCCAGGAAAGACTGGAATCCTTGTCACTATACTCTGTGTCATTTTGACTCCAGAGAGTTAATCATTGCCGCAGTTACCATGCCATTAGGCACCTTGTCATCCAAAGAGTTAATCAGTGCCACAATTATCATGCCACTAGGCACCTTGTCATCCAGAGAGTTAATCAGTGCTACAATTACCATGCCATTAGGCACTTTGTCATCCAGAGAGTTAATCAGTGCTGCAGTTACCATGCCATTAGGCACCTTGCCATCCAGAGAGTTAATGAGTGCTGCAGAGAGAGTTAATGAGTGCTGCAGGTACCATGCCATTAGGCACCTTGTCATTCAGAGTGTTAATGAGTGCCGCAGTTACCATGCCATTAGGCACCTTGTCATCCAGAGAGTTAATGAGTGCTGCAGTTACCATGTCATTAGGCACCTTGTCATCCAGAGAGTTAATGAGTGCCACAGTTACCATGCCATTAGGCACCTTGTCATACAGAAAGTTAATGAGTGTCACGGTTACCATGCCATTAGGCACCTTGTTATCCAGAGAGTTAATCAGTGCCACAGTTACTGCGCCATTAGGCACCTTGTCATCCAGAGAGTTAATCAGTGCCACAGTTACTGTGCCATTAGACACCTTGTCATCCAGAGAGTTAATCAGTGCCACAGTTACCATGCCATTAGGCACCTTGTCATCCAGAGAGTTAATCAGTGCCACAGTTACCATGCCATTAGGCACCTTGTCATCCTTGACCTCCTTTTTCTTTGTAAGTCAAATACTGCAAACAATACCAGAACCAGATATTTAAACCTATCTCAGGAAATAAGTAAAGGAAAGAAGAGGTGCACAGTCATCATCCAGTGCTCCCCCCTCCCCAAACTCTGGAATATGCTACCCCTACAGGTCAAGCAATGTAATTTCTTGTCATCCTTTAAATGTAGCTTGGAGGACTGGATGGGTACCCTTAAATGCATATTGGGACTTACAAGCCTTGCTCTCCATTTGAGGGAAGGTAGAGCCTGACAGTGGTTATTGGCACATGCCCTCTTGTCTAATTGCATTATATATTATATAATGCTGCAAGTGTTCAGCCTGCTTTAAATGTGTTTCCACTACCTGAATGAGTCTGGCCCTTTAATATAGCTGTGGTACTTCATGCAGAATTTTAGTGCTTGTTGCATTCTGCAAAAAGCGATTCTGCTTCAGTCTGTTACATCACCATCACAACCAGCAACCCATGAAACATTCAGTGGTAGTGCAGCTCCCACTGTCATTTGTGGCACAAATGGTGACAGTGATGGTGACCTGCTGAGGCAAGCAGCATGGTACCCCTCAGGTAGGCAAGTGTATGCTACATGGCAACACAGATGAAGTGGCAGAATCTAGTACACAGCTATGGCCAGGACATTCACTATGTTACAGCATAAAGTCACAAAGATAAAACTTGATGCATGCAGTGTTACTTGCGGGCTACAATGATTAGAACATAGTTAACTCACATTGTGCATTAGACATTTCTCTATACACTGTATAGAAATGTATAGTTAACATGGTCACTTTCATAATCATTTCCACAGTGGAGAAGTGGCAGTATGAAGTAGGGCAGGGAACCATGCAGTAGTCTTTTCTACAGATATAGGCTTAAAATGTCATGACTTGTTGAAGTTGTTATGAATTTTTATTCTACTGTTATTGTTGCAAACTAATTTATGATTTCTTTTTAATGACACATTTTTTTCATTTCTTCTCTAGTTATTGATAACATTTTTTACAGGTAAGTGCAAATGTTTTTATTGCTCATTACAGATGTCATACATTGGGTTATGTTTGCTTCAGGTATGTTGTGTTGTTGGTCAGTGTAGTTTCTCCTGCTAGTATGAGAGGTTGGTGCTGGGGAAGGAATGTGTCAGAATATGTGAACGTGACTATCATATCAGTAATGTGTCATACACAATGCTATCTAGGACTGGGAAGGGTCCTAGAGATGAAGGACAAGTGTTGCCATGTGACCTTCATACTGAGTTGTTACAATGACAAGACCTACTAGATGCCAGTGGTGCACCTCAAAGTGATCAGGCAATACTGTGAGAGTTAGGTCTTGACTGAGACGTCTTGCCACATTTTGTGGAAGTCTGACAATGCCTAACTAATTGATTCACTAAGAAATCAATGTCTGCGAATGCTGCACTTGCTTGGGCCCCTGTGGTGCATGACCGACACCTCCACTATGCATGCCTTCCCGCAGCCACGTCCAGCACTGTTACCAATGTGCATCTGATAAGTCCTCATTAGTGTGAGGGCAGAGGCTGATATGAGTGCCATGTGAACAAACATGCCCCTCATGAGGGTCATCATGGTATTATCCCAGCCTCTACCATTCCCATTTACTGGTGAATTTCCTCACTTATAGCCTGCAGCACTCTGAGTATCTCTAATTGACTCTCAGAGGCAGTAGCCTAGACCTGAACAACACCCCATGTGACAGAGCTATTTTGTTTCTTCTAGGTCTACATCAAATCTAATTTTATATTAGGCTTATTCACAGGGCTGAATGAAATGTCAATACGTTAAGCCACAAATCACTGAGCACAAAGCATAGAGCTTCAAAAGATCAAATTACAAAACAAAAAAAAAGAAAACATCTATTTTTTGTAGGGGAATAAGCAACCCTGTACCCCCTGTGTAGGTAAGTCACCTATTCTGAGAGCAGATCTTTTAAATCTGCCCCCCTGGTGTAAGCCCATTTATAGAATGGCCTTATATAAGTCACTTACACTGAGAGCAAGCCTTTTGAAATCTGATCCATAGATTTTGAAATTTGTACAAACAAATAACTTAATTACTCTGTAATAAATTGTTGTGCCCTCCCCACCGAATACTGTATCAACAAACTACCAAGATTGAGGTAGTGCCAACCAAGATTGATTGTCATCACTCATAAGAGCAATCCTCATGTTGGTAACTTTGCAGTCATCCTTCTTTATTCACATTGTGTAATCATAGTAAGGCAACTGCAGCGTGGTTATCTTAAACAGTGCAAATGCTTGCAGTCATAGGTTGCATTTAATGCATCCTTCTCAATTGTGTTGCTAGTGAGTGCCATTCAGATACTATATAATTGTTTCCATTGCCCAAATTGTATGTTGCTAAATGTTATTGCCTCAGCAAACTTTTACTTTCCAATGCCTCTGGCAGAAAACTCATTTCCCTAAAAACTATTTTACTTGGAATTTTATATAAACATTTGATGCTAATCTAACCTATATGAAGCTGTTGTTTAGTCATTTATTTGAGGGTAACTGTTCATGACATCAAGGAGTTTAGCATACTAGGTTTGTCTGGCAATAACTGCTTTTTTAAGATCTTGAAAATTGAATTACATTACTTCATAATGGTGTCCATTTTAGTCTCTCTTGCCCACGGGAAGAAAACTCCTGCATAACATACATTTGTATAGCCACTTAGCATGAGTTATTAATAAAATGTATTACATAACAGTAAGGTATATATAATTTAACATGGGGTCACCATATTAAGTACACTATGGGCCCAATTCCAAAAGACCTACTGTCAGTGTAAGTGACCCACTTACTTTGGCAGTAGGTTGAAGACCAGGTCTTTTATAATCTGGCCACTGGTGTAAGCCTGTTTATAGATAGGCCCTATACTAACGTAAGTCGCATACACTGAGAGCAGGTCTTTCAGAATCAGGGCAGACTTACACTGAGAGCAAATCTTTTGGAATCTGGCTTTATGCAATATTTTCAGAATGCTACATTCAGCATTATTTGATAGTTTATGTATAAAGTCTCACTGACATTTTAGCACACAGACAGCAGATGAAGCATATGCATGTTTTATCCAACCAGTTATTTGCATACGACAAGAGCAGTTTTGTAGATGCCCTAAGTCACAGGCATATAACAAGGCTGTTTTAGTCTGTGGGCATTGATAATTGAAAAATTTAGGGCATGGGTGGCTAGGTTGAAAAAGGCTCTAGGTCCGATAGCTTAGTAACCTCTTATGAGCCTTATGATCTTATAAAATGGTGACAAAATGTGAGGATTTAAGATACTTACTTCACATACCTCTCAACCTCTTAGTGCAAGAAATCTGGACAAAGCGTATAAAAAGGGGGAAGAGAGGCCTAAAAAGAGGAATAGATTTAAAATATTGCTCTTATAAACTTAGAACATTGCTAGAATAACAGAATTCATGCTAGCATGCATTTTCTGATGGATATGAAGTCTGAAATTCAAAGTATGTAATTATTTAGCGACTTTGATCCTCAGTGATTTGGCAGAAAAACACAATTTTTTTGAGAAAAAGACCAAAATGTGAGGCAAAAATGTGGACGTTCTTCAAAAATCTGGGCAGTTGAGAGGTACTTGATTAAGCTACATAAGGAGTAAACTTAGCAATGGTGGAAATACAAGAGCAGGATTGTTTTGTTGATAGGTATTAGTTCATTAGGATTTTACAATATACATGAAAAATGATTAGGATAATAAGGGCACCTAATAAGTGGGGTATTACAAGTTCAGGAGAATTTCACTGACAGGTATGGTTTTGATAAGTTTTTAAACCATACATAGGATGAGATGTTTTTTATGTTGGCTGGGACAGAGTTCCACAGTTTAGCAATGTTATAATGTAGTTTTCCTCCATTATTTCAGGTAATCTATATAACCTTAATGTATTTCTTCAGTCTTTGGGCTGGATTTACGAAAGCTTGCACGGAGTGCAAGGACAGTGTAGGAGCTCATGGCGGCAATATGTCTGCCCGTGCGATCCAGATACAGCCGGCAGGGGCGTGCACGAGAGCTGCTAAAGCTACTCTTGCACGGACAGCATCATGGTATGCAAATTACCTCATTTGCTGGTGAAAGCCATGCAAATGAGGTAAATTTGCAATCCAGGAAGCACTAACCTGTCCGTGGAAGATTAGTGTCATCTGCAGAAATGTACTCCGTTGGTAATGGAGTACCGTTCTGCAAATAGCTAAACGGAGCTATGACAGCTCCAAATAAAGGATGCATACAGTTGAGGAAGCATGCCAATGGCCAAATATAAGGCCATTGGCATTTATAGATGTTTACAGATATAACAATTTAACTTTTTTTTCCCCGATCTCCAATGTTTAAGCATAGCGCAGCACCGTGCAAACATGCAATGCTTATAAAAACAAGAAAATAATTTAAAAAAAAGCCAAAAACAGGCATTTTCACTAAAAAGCTTATTCTGTCATGCAGATGAATGGCAGGCTGAAGACAACATGGCCACTGAGTAGTGGTTGCTAAGGGGGGGAAGCTCAGTGTCAGAGATGTAACCATGCATTAGTAGGCAATCCTCTGCAAATGAGGATAAGGATAGTGAATCCCAAATTTCCCCAGCATGTGAGCCATGTCCCAAGAGTGTAAGAGTAGGAGTAGATGAGTAGTAGAGTAGAATAGGGGGTGTGTCAGACAGGCTGTAAGCTAACTGGAGCACAGTGGCTTATGTTTGCTTTGAGTTGCTCAGGATTGCAAGAGGCGTGCCTGCAGTTGTCCTATTTGAAAACCTCAAACCAAAGGTGCACAATGTTAACTCCTTGCAAACATAGACACAGCGCGTGCATGGGTTTGCACTTGTTTGCGTGGCACCCCCCCCCCCCCGGGTGGAAACAGAAAAGCAAAAGGAAGGAAAAGAATTAGTAGGAAGTTAACCAAGGAGAACTAGCAGAGCTGCCAGGTGAAATATATCAGAATCAGCCAATTACACAGGCAGCAGACTAGCCCAGCCCACCCCAGCACTTTAAACTCTGCAAACAGCATCCCCCCCTGTTTTTTCCCAAGAACTCTGCAACACTGCAGTATACAATGAGGGAAAGCTTAAAAAGCTTAAGTCAGACAAAATGTTAGGGGCTGCTCTTGCTATCATAAACCAACATGTGCAAGGTGCTGAGGGTGGTGATGTTGTGAATGCTGCTGAGCAACCCACAGTGAGGAGATGGAGAAGAGTGTACAGACCCAGGATAACCTACCAGGGGCTACATGAGCTGGAGGTAGTGGAGTGCTATAGAGTGGACAGAACCCTCCTACAGCAAATTGTTGAGCTGTGCCGGCCACTCCTCACACACAGAACCAATAGAGGGGGACCCATCCCAGTGGATACCAAGGTATGTGTTGGCATAAAAATACTAGCTACAGGTACCTTCCAAAGACCAACTGGTGATATGATGGGGATTTCAGAGGCATCAGCATCCAGGGTACTCCACCAGTTCCTGGATGCCATGTCAGCACATGTCGGTGACCACATATATTTCCCCATTTCCCGTGAGGCAGTGGCGAGCAATATGCATCTTTTCCACCAAATAGCAGAATACCCTGAGGTAGTGGGTGTAATAGTTTGCATGCACATATGCATCAAAGCACCAGCCAGTGAGTGGGGTAGGGTCTACATCAACCGCAAGGGCTTCCCCTCCATCAACTGCCAGGTCGTGTGTGATGCCCAGGGCATAATAATGAATGTGTGTGCTGGCTGCCCTGGAAGCTATCACGATTCCCACATCTGGCATCTGACACAGCTGTACCAGAGATTTGCCAGTGGGGACATCCCTGATGGTCACCTAGTGGGGGATGCTGGATACACACTGGAGCCGTGGCTGATGACACCCATCAGAAATGCACACACACCTGAACAAGAACTCCATAATGAGGCACACGCACAAACAAGAAACATAATTGAGCGTGTGTTTGGGATGCTCAAGTCATGGTTCCAGTGCCTGGAAACATCTGGTGCAGCCTTGCAGTACTCACCAACTACATGTACCCAAATTGTCATGGTATGTGCCATGCTACACAATATGATCCTGCACAAACAGCTGCAGCAGGAACAGCATGGGGCAGGGCCAAACAGCCCCCCCACCATTGCCAAGGCCTGCACAGGCACAGCGTGACTTGGAGGAGGAACAACCTGAGCCTGCCCCAGTAGGCAGAAGGAGGCATGCCCAGTATGCCCTGGTCTTGGCAAAGAGGCAATGCATAGCACATATACTGACTCAGTAGGAACCCTGGAAATGACACCTCTCTCTGACTTGCACATACAGTAAAAGGGATGCCTAAATTGACACTACCTATTTTCAAACATGTATAGGGAGTGTACTATGTGCATCCGACGTAGGCAGCCCTGCAGCACCACCTGAGGCATGAGTGCCCCATTTTAAGCAATATAAAGCACTGCTAAGCACATTTTACTAGTATTGAGCATATTTAAATCCAATTGTGCATAGCTGCGCACCGCGCTAACCAGTGCAAAATCGGGCAATGTCAGGCAACGTTGGGCAATGTTGGGCAATGTTGGGCAAAGTCGGGCAAAGTCGAGCAAAGTTGGGTAAATACGCTCACACCTTCTTTACTGTTCCTTAACCAGTCAGGTCTGGCCAGCAGGAAAATAAAAAGCAGTGACAGGGCTCAAACTCAGGATACTGTGCACTAGTCATAGTACTGAACCACTAAGCCATGATAGCATTTCACTGGCACAGACACAACTTAACTCACTCACACATACCAGTTAGGGGGGGGTCACATACCTAACAGTCACAGCCAGCAGGACAATTGTAGACAAACGCAAACCCAAACAAATGCTGTATCATGCCCTCTGAAGAGGCATATGAGTAACCTCCCCCCAGGCCTATGCAGACAGATAGCAGGCCAGGCAGTGTGATGTGGATTGGGTAGGCTATGAAGTCACAAACTAATATGCATGTAATTGGAAGCTAAGGTCTGTAGTACAATGGTATACCTCAAGCCAGTACGATAGGCAACAGTACAGACTGAAATGGAGTACATGACATAGCAGTGCAGGCCTATCAAATGTGTATAAGTGTCAGGTGTACCCCTCATCCTATGTACACCCACAGTATCAATCAGGTGTGCCCCCCCCGGGTAGAAATGTACAAATAATAGCTGTCCCCACTGTATGTAGAAATGTTGATAAGTCTATGCAAATTGACTCATGGAAACCCTGCAGGCACAGCATGCTTCCTGTTGATGTACAACACAAAGGTGAGCCCTGAATTAAAAACCAACTTAATTTTTCACACACATATAGTATATATGCCCATAGTGGGCATGCTCACACACTTAAACAAATTTAGCAAATTTCAGTCAGCAAGGTCATGCTCGCACACTTAAACAAACAAAGCAAATTTCAGTCAACAACATACTGAAAAGTCATACTGAGCATGCTCACACACTTAGGCCATGTCTGAGTACAGCAGTGGGCCACACATATCTGGCAGTTGCAATTTTTACTCCAGACACATATCACTATTCACCAATTCTGCCTTGCGACACAGTGATATGAAAACAGACCCATATAATATATTGGACCCCTGTCATAATCAAACCATGTAATACAAGTACTTAAGTTGTTCAAAGAAAGTGAAAATCCAAAGAAGATCAAGAAATCTCCTATCAGTATTATCAAGAAACAATGAGTACTCCTAACATTATCCAAGCCATGTTCTGGCAAAAATATTGCCAAAGCGTCCATAGAGAACCATGAAGTTTTCTTTAGTTATGTCATAAATATCAATGTAAACTCATATATGTTCGGAGTCAGTGCAAAGTGTAAATGAATACATATACATGACTGACACTGCCAACATCTTGTTAGACAGGTTCATACATATTTACCCCCCCTCACTGAAAAAAGGGCCCATTACCATACCTGGAGATTGTGAAAAGCCAGAAATAACATATACAATGGTTAAACAGCTCTATCCAAACCTAAAAACATGGTATCTATGGGATGACATGGTGTCCCTGGCTGTGTCATATGTGGACTCCAAAACAAACAGACCCTGCACCTGAATAGTCTGTTGAGACTCACCCTCTGTACAGGATATGAAACTGTTGAATGGGATACAGCAATGTTTGGCACACTCCACAAGTGTTGGTGCACAACACACCACGGGAACTATTGTCTTATAAGCCTACTAAGCCTGATTTGCAAGGCCATGGAGTCCATCATTATGAAACTCATAAACAGAGCTATTGGGAGCCTACAAACATCCAACCCTACCCATTTTGGTTTGGTCAGAGGCAGATCATGGTCCCTAAACCTGCTAGACAGTTTTCAAGGCAGTTACCCAGGACATACATCAATGAAATGAGCTCCACATGGTCTACATAGACCTTGAAAAGACCTTTTCCAACATCCCACACACATGTCGTATCCACAAAATCAGCAACATGTGCATAAACATGTATGTCATCTGATGGATTGCCAACTGAGGCACAAACATCCCACAAGGTAAGAATTGTGGTCTCCCTGTTGGACTTTAAGCTGGTAAAAACTGCTGTCCCCCATGGCTCAGTCCTGGGACCCCTCTTCTCTAGTGTATACTTTTCAAAAATACAGTCAAATGCATGAGGGCTATGGTTAACAAAGTTTGTGGATGACTGCAAAAAGGTTGTCATATCGATGTTTGGGACAACAGAGACATCCTTAAACAGGGTCTCAGTCAGACAGATGTGGTATAAAAATTATGGCGTCGAGCTACAGTCATACAAATACCACATAGATGCCAACACCTTAAATATGGAGGTAATAATAAGGGACCTATGGACACATGTGGATAGTCATCTCTACTTTCAGAAACACATTCACGAAGTGGTTAGAAAATCATGCTATGTGTTCCCACAAATTGCCAAAGTCTTTGCATGTAGGTCAAAGGAGGTTCCCTCTACTCATCAGTCATCAGACCCATCAGAGAGTACCACGACACACTTGCGGTGAATCTGACTAGGCACCTTCAGCAGCTGGAAAGACCACTGCAGTACCGCAACAAGAGGATTACTGGCCTCAAACAGTTGCCCCATGCATCAAGACTGAAGTAACTCAATCTGTACTCTGTTGCATACTGTCTGCTCAGGTGAACTCTGCCCAACAGACAGGTCCATGTCCAATGCAGAACTGATGTACATGCTCTATCTGAAGTAAACCCAAGCTCACTGTGCCACATGCTCTAGGGATATAATCATCACAACAATAAATAGAGCATGTTGGAGGGATACATTACTAACTCACAGACTTCCCTTGCTTTGGAACAGGCTCCCAACCTACATTAAGCTGAGCCCGTCACTGACACTCTTCCAGTGGAGCCTTGATGAGCGTATGTGAAACTGAACTGTCACACCATGGATCACTTCATCAGCTCTTCTACACAGAAGCATAGGGAACTAACTCCATGTGTGGTGATAGCTGCACACTCTGGCCATATTAATATATGCCTTCAGGCAGATAGCCTATTACCTACCTATGTACCTATATATATGTAGGGGAACACAGTATAATAAGCCAAAGATGGATGGGCAGAAATATGTGTAAGAGGGTGACCATGACAGGGAGCCATCCAGGTCTGTCCCACCCAGCACACATCCCAATGGCACAAAAGACATGAGGTGCACATCTCACCCACTGTACATAATAAACACCAGTATCTGTAAGCATTACAGTGTATGTGGTGCATGTGCCTGCTGTACAACATGACTGTACAATGAAGTATACATCTACTATCTGTAGACATGTACCTGTCACATAGGTTCATAGGTATGTAGTAGACTATCTTCACAAAGGCATATATTAACCTAGGCAAGTTGTGCAGCTTTCACCACCCCATTGGTTAGTCTCCTAAGCCCTAGTTCTAATAGTTAGTACGGTAAGCCCTTTTCTAGTGGGGCTGCTGATGTGATGTCTGGCGTGAATTGTCTGTTTCCCAGCCACTCATCAAGGTTCCTATTGAAGAGTGTCAGCGAGCAGCTCTGTCTGATGTACATTGGGACTCTGTTCCACAGTAAGGCAAGTCTCTGGGATGGTACTCTATCCCATCAGCATGTTGTATTCATTGTTGTGATGAGATTTATATCCCTGGAGTGTGTAGTGTGACTCAATTTTGTTATCCTTAGATGGAGCATGTTCAACAGTTATGTGTTGGACATGGCTCTGTATGTTAGGCAGAGTGTACCTCTGATTAGGCGGTACACAACGAAGAACAGATTTAGTTTTACCAGTTGTGTTGCATAGCACAACTGTTTGAGGCCAGTAATCTGCTTGTTGAGGTACCTCTGTGGTATCTCCAGCTGCTGGATATGCTTAGTCAATTACATCCAAAATGGTGCATTGGACTCAATGATGGGTCTGATGACTTAAGAGTAGAGGGCCACCACTACCTCTTTTGATCCTAATGCAAATCCTTTGTTGATTAGGTGGGCCACATAGGATTTCCTAATCACTTTGGCAACATGGTTGTCAAAGGAAAGATGACTATCTACTTGTGTCCCCAAATCCCTTATTACCTTGTCAATTTTTAGGGGGTAACACTTATGTGGTTGTTTGTGGTTGCTTTGTTTTCCCCAAAGGGGATTACTATGCATTCTTTCACATTGAGCTTGAGGCCATGATTCTGACACCACACATCTGTCTCATAGAGTCCCTTCTGGAGAATATTTATGTCATCCGGGGAATCTATTATGGCAAACACTTTACTGTTCCCAGCAAACTTAGTCAACCACAACCCTTCTGTGTTGGCATGTACTTCTGAGAAGTCTATACCAAACAGGAGGGGCCCCAGGAATGAACCCTGGGGGACACCAGTTGCTACCGGTTTAGAGTCTGACATGTAGCCAGCAACTTTTAATTTGTGGGATCTATCTGTGAGCCAGTTTGCAATCCATCTTGTGATGTATGGATTTATGCCCAGGTTGGTGAGTTCATCTATGATACCTGACTGGGGAATGATGTCAAAGGCCTTAGTGAGGTATAGGTAGGCTGTGTGGAGCTCCTTTCAATCATCTGTAGCCTGGGTAACTGTCTCAAAGAAATCCACCCAGTTCAGGAGGCATGATCTGCATTTGACAAAGCCAAACTGGGTGTGCTCAACTGTGTGAAGGTTCCCAATGTCTTTATTGTTGACTTCCATTATGATTGGCTCCATTGCCTTGCAGATCAGACTCATCAGGCCCATAGAGCAGGAATGCCAAGGGTCTTTTATGGCCCCACACCTGTGGAGTGGGAAGAATGTTGCTGTGGAGGATGTAGAGAGAGGTGTAGGTATCCTTGATGAATATGGATACATCCCCACCCTGTGTGCTATGATCCAGGTTCTGATGCTGGAAGGTATGGAATGAGTAGTATCCTGGTAGTGCTGGTGTGCTCTCTGGAGCCTTGAACTAGGTTTCTGTTACTGCACAGATATCAATATTCTCCATACTGAGAAGTGCCTCGAGTGTGTGCATTTGGAGGCTGAGACTTCTGGCAATGAGTAGCATTTAGCTCACTTTGTGGTTATTTGTGCTGGTTACGGGGTTTGGTTTGTCCTGAGTGACCAGTATTCCACACCTGAAGTCAACGCCACATTGGTCCGATCCGACCATAAGCTAATTACCCTACATATACACATTCTGCCCCCACCCCAATTAACAAAACCATGTTAAAAAGTTTCTCCAAAGCCAACTTCATGCTTCGTAAGACAGAAGTGGTGAACTTCATGACACCCATACAAAGGGACAGTACAGTTACGCCTACTGAATCCTACACAATTGCACTTTATAAGCACTTACATGAGTGCATGGATCATACTATCCCAAACAAAACCAAGATACTATCCTCCAAAAAAAGGAAGCCAGTCTGGAGGTCCCCTGCCATAAACAAACTGTACAACAGAAGGAAGAAACTGTTGCAACAGAGAGTAAAATCCCATGAGTGGAGGAGCTCCCTGGTCAGCCTCAGTAAGAAGCTGCGATCCCTGATAAAATCCTACAAAGCTAGTTATGAAAACAAAATTGCCACTGATTCTAAAGACAACCACAAAGCATTCTATAGCTATGTCAAGAATCTCAATGGAAACACTCAGATCTGCTCTGAGTTACAACACAATGGCACTAAATATACAGACCCAACTGATATTGCCAACATCCTGGCAGATAGGTTCATTGCTAATTTTACCCACCTCTCACCCATGAAAGAGCCCATCTCTATATCGGAAGAATGCAAAGTTCCTGTCATCACGGCTGCACAGGTAAAAACCACACTCTCCAAAGCCAGGAACACAGCATCCATGGGACCAGACAACATCCCAGGCTGCTTTCTACACGAACTACAGAATGAACTGGCACCACACCAAAGTACCATGTTCAATTATAGCCTCATCTCAGGCTTTGTGCCTGCTAAATGGCTCACAGTGATGGTTATCCCACTACACAAGGAGGGAGCCACCATGGACCCAGGGAACTAGTGCCCCATTAGCCTGATGAGCCTGGTCTGCAAAGCCATGCTATGTATCATCATGGAACTTATAAACAAAGACATTGGTAATCTCCAAACTCTGGACCCCAACCAGTTTGGGTTTGTAAAAGGCAGATCATGTCTCACCAAGGCTGTAGACAAGGATAAGGTGGTTCACACAGCCTATCTAGATCTTGCCAAGGCTTTCAACACCATTTCCCACTCTGGAATTATAGATAAACTCACTAAACTAGGTATAAATACCTATATCACAAGATGGGACGCCAACTGGCTCACTGACAGAACCCACACTGTGTAAGTGGCAGACTCCAAATCCGACTTCGGACCAGTGACAAGTGGAGTATCACAGGGCTCAGTCCTGTGTCCTGTCCTGTTTGGTATCTACTTCCCTGAAGTACAGGCTAACACAGAAGGTCTTTGGCTAATGAAGTTCGCAGATGACTGCAAACTAGGAGCCATAATCGAAACTACTAATGATGCGGACATCCTACAAAAGGGCCTCAATGAGACAGATGCCTGGTGTCAAAGCCATGGCCTCAAGCTCAATGCCAAAAAGTGCATTGTCATCCCCTTTGGTAAAAACTCTGTACCCATGAACTACAGCATAGGCAGTAGTATACTTAACACCGAAAGTGTGATAAGATACCTTGGGACACAGGTGGACAGTAGTCTCTCCTTTGATAATCACATTGCCACAGTAGTCAGGAAATCCTTCTACGTGGCACACCTCATCACAAAAGGTTTCTCATGCAGAAAAAAAGAAGTCATTGTTCCCCTCTACTCATCACTCATTAGATCCATTATAGAGTACAACGCCCCTTTTGGTATGTACCTCACAAGACATCTACAAAAACTGGAAAGGCCGCAGAAATACCTCACAAAGAGGATTACTGGCCTCAAACACATGCCCTACACAGACCGTCTCAGAAAACTCCAGCTTTACTCTGTTGCATATCACCTACTCAGAGGCGATCTCTGCCTAAAATACAAAGCTATATCATACCCAGAGCTGTTGGACATGCTCCACTTAAAGAAATCCCAATCCCTTCGGGCTACATGCTCTAGGGACCTAAACCTTGTCACCACAATAAATAGAACATGCCAAAGGGATAGATTCCTGTCCCAGAGACTTCCCATACTCCGGAATAATCTACCTATCTATAGCAAACAAAGCTCCTCATTAGCACTCTTCAAGAAAAATCTTGATGATTGGATGGGAAATAGGAAATTCATCCCAGGGATCACTTCTGTGTCTCTGCTCGACAGTGGCACAGGAAAATACATTTCTTGGGTGGCAAAAGCCAGGGTACCTTTTTGACTGGGCTTGTATAGACCCCAGGGCCGATAGCCTAGTACCTACCTATGAACCTTTGAGCCTTGCCTAAAAAAGGTAATATGGGGACAGCAAGAGCCTTGGCCAGTATTCAGAAGCATAGGGGCGACAGGTGCAAACCATCTGTAGCGAAGCAGCGAGGCTTGTCTATCATGTCATCACAGGCAGACAGAGAATGGATCCCCTTTGAATGACACCAGAAGCTCAGCCAATTGTTGAAGTTTATTGTATTTCTGTTATATTGCAATATCATGTAGGTGAAGGTAAGATGCTACTCAAGGTCAGGGTCATACCAGCCTGGGCTACATGATCATAGATCTGTTATATATCTCTTGTCATGTTGTCCTGGGAGGGATGTCTCAGATAATTCACACTGACATGTAGAAAGAACACGTCATATATCTACCTGTTCTGGAGTGAAGTGCTTGTGTTATGTGGCGGATCATAGCACCTGACAGACAACTAACAGTAACCTTCCCCTTGTCCAGCCGAGTGAGTGGAATATATGTGTGCCTGACTATGAAGTCACCTATTACTAGTGTGTTGGGTATGTTGTTTTGCCTTAGGGCCTGTTGTGAGGCACACTGCTTTGGTGTATTATGTGTTTTCTGGCGTGTGCCTAGAGGTGCATGTCACTTGCTTGTCTGCTTAGGATGACACTCTCTCTTTTTCAGATTAATATTTGTATTCTCTGTGTATGGTAATGTGTATTTATGTGTGTGTTTTGCTGGTGCTTATATTGTAAGTCTATGTGAGACTGTTGGTGTTGTCGTTGTATGACCCTACTCCTCTTGACTGTATTGTCCAGCATTGGGTTGACAGAGCTTAGCCACTGGTTTGACCCTGTGTGTGCCAGCATGTGGTGCATCAACCCATATATGATATGGTCATGGCCTATACATACAATACACTCACAATACACCTAGTATGATAAGCCTGCTGAGGTTAGCAAATGTGAAAAAAAACTTTGGGCAAACTGTCAGCAAGTAATGTCTATATTGCACCCTGTAACTCCATATTGCTTGCTGAAGTGTAAAGACGTACTTAGTTTGGATTAAGAACCCTGCACTTGCCAACTGTGTGTGTGTGTCTGTCTCTCCCTGGGGAGAGAGCAACCTTTTTGGAGACTACTCACACCCATTAAAAGTGGTGTACTCATCTTTGTCAAGTCTGATTATGTCACCATCCTGCAAATATACCTGTGGAAAAGTGAAACCCCAGTGATGTGTATAGCGTGTTGTGTAAATGTGTACTGCTGTAGTATCATGATGTACTTAGGTAGGAGTTTGAATCCTGCACTTGCCAGCTGTGTGTGTGTGTGTCTCCATGGGGAGGAACCACCTTCTTAGAGACTACTCATACCCCTTAAAAGTGGTATACTCATCTTTGTCAAGTCTGATGATGTCACCATCCTACAAATATACCTGTGGAAAGAAGAAATATCTGCAATGTCTAGAGCATGTTGTGTAAATGTGTACTGCTTTTGTATCATAATGTAGTTAGATAGGGGTTTGAATCCTGCATTTGCCAAATGTGTGTGTGTCTCCATGGAGAGCAGCAACCTTTTTGGGGACTACTCACACCCCTTAAAAGTGGTATACTCATCTTTGTCAAGTCTGATGATGTCACCATTCTACAAATATACCTGTGGAAAAAAGAAACCTCAATAATGTGTATAGTGCATTGTGTAAATGTGTCCAGCTGTAGTGTCCTAATGTAGTTAGATAGGGATTTGAATCCTGCACTTGCCAACTTTGTGTGTGTTTACTTGGGGGAAAACAACCTTTTTGGAGAATACTCACACCCCTTAAAAGTGGTATACTCATCTTTGTCAAATCTGATAATGTCACCATCCTACAAATATACCTGTGGAACAATGAAATCCCAATAATGTGTATAGTGTGTTGTGTAAATGCATACTGCTGTTGTATCATAATGTACTTATGAAGGAGTTTAAATCTCACACTTGCTGACTGTGTGTGACACTGTTGGCCAGTGTGGAGTGGGTTTTGATTTTTCTATCACAATGACAACTGTATGTGCATTACACATGTAAGGTAGCTGTGGGGCAAAGCCATATACATACATGTGAACTCAGTTATTTCATAGGTGGGTACACTGCTTTCTCCATGAATGTATCTGTTATCTTTGCCAGAGTGTGCTGGTGATTTCCAGACCTTAGGTCACGTCTGTATGCTTGTGACAAGCTTAGCCACTGCAGTGATCCCTGGGCTACATCTTCTGTTTCACATCCAGTCATCACGGTTTCTATTGAAGAGTGTGATTGAGGGTTTATGCTTGAGGTATATTTGAATCCTGTTCCAAAGCAAGCAAAGTCTGGCAAAGATGACTAATCATTATAGGTGTGCAATAACCTCTGTGGATCGGCATGCAAACCCTTTATTGCTTATGAGCTCCACAGAGGGATTTCCAAAACCCTTTGGTAATGTGATTTTTAAAGGAGAGATGACTAAGCACATGGCTCTATGTATACATTAGTACCTGTTCCACATTTTGGGGGCTACTACCTATGTTGTACTCTGGGGATACTTTGTTTTCTAAAAGTGGATAACTATGCTTTCTTTGGCTTATAGCTTTACAGCATGAGTTTAACACCAGGTATCTGTCTCTATGATACCCTTTTGGAGGATGTGTATGTCATCTGGAGAATAAAGTATAGCCCACAGTATGCATTTTCATCAAACGTGGGCAGACATATCCCTACTGTGTTTGCTTGTACCTAAGAAAGCTATATGCCAAACAGGAGTGATCCCAGGACTGAGTTCAGGTGAATACCACTTGTTACTGGCATAGAATTGTACATGGAGGCTGCAAATGTTACTGTGGTCCTACATCTGTGCGTCAGTTGTCAATTCATCATCTAACAATCGTTTATGGTCAGTCTGTTGAGGTTATGTATAATACCAGAATGTGGGATGGGTATGAATTGCTGGTGGGCTATAGCTTGGCTGTGTGGACTTCCCCTCCCTCACCTATAGCCTTGTTAACTGGCTTGGAGTCTACTAGGTATAGGAGCCATGATCTGGCCTTTAGAAAACCTAAGTGGGTATGGTGCAGTGTTTGCAGGTTTATAATGTCTCTGTTAATGAGTTCCATAATGCTGTGCTCCATAGCCTTCCAGATAACATTGGTCTGGCTTATAGGGTGAGAGTTTCCAGGATCTGTTGTAGTTCTACCCTTAATCAATTTATGTTAACATTTGCACTGGGTGTGATGAGGGTGGACAGGCTTAGGAATAAGTATATTAGAGGGTCAGCCCAGGTTTGAAGGTTAGTAGACCAAGCCAGATAGGCAGGATTAAGTTGGTTTGTACATGTGCTGAGGAGGGATGCAGAGTATATTGTGAAATAGATGCTAAGGATGAAGCTGCCAGGTAACAGGAAAAGAGGAATGCCTAAGATGAGGTTTATGGCTGTGGTGAGAGAGGACATGCAGGTGGATGGTGTGACAGCGCAAAATGCAGGGGGCAGGAAGAAATGTAAACAGATGATCTACTGTGGTGACCCCTATTGGGAGCATCTGAAAGGAGAAGAAGAAGACGTTGTAGCTCAACCCTTGTGGACTGTGAACACCATTGAGGCTGCATCTGGACAGAGTGTTTAGGTGAGTGGTGACTTCATATGTCAGCTTGTGTATGACACAGCCAGGAACACTGTCCAGTACCATTGCCACTGTGGTTTGGACTTTGGTAAAGAGATGTTTTAACTAGAGTGCCTGTGAATCATCAGGTTTTACATTCTTCAGGTCTGGAAATGTGGCCCTTGTGTAATGACAGGGTGGTGAAATCCCCATTCAAACTGTCTGACAAGAAATTGGTAATGTCAGTCAGATAAGTGTACTTTTTGACCATTTACATTAACTGTGACTCGATCTGAGATTTCCCATGTAGATTATAAACAACACTAAAGAAAGCTTTAGTGTTGTCTTTGGAATCCTTGCCATTTTGTATTTTGAAGCTTGCCTTGTATGTTTATTGAGGGATTGTATTTTCCCAATGATACTGACCAGAGAGGTTATCCCTTCTTGTTATGTAACTCTTTTTTGGTACAACTTCACACCTTCTATTATATATTTAGTTTATGGCAGGGGTCCATGAGACTAATGCACTTTTACTGTATAAGTGAGAATTTCTTGTGTTTGTGATAGCATGGTCCATGCATCCCTGTAGGTGAACAGTGTGCACTACTAAAGGATTATGCAGCTGGGACAGTGTTAACCTTAGTAATGCAAACCAATGACAGCAACAATAGCATCACCCACAGCACAGTGTCAACCCGTGTCATACACACACATGCGTACTCAAGTTCCAAAATGTGTGCAGTACAATGCATACTGGCCACCAATAGAAACTATGGAGTGTTAACACTGGCCAATACAGGGCATGTCACCCTGCCCATGTGTCCAATATGCATGTATATGCAGACAGTGCACCTCCACCATGTTCACAAATGGACACCTGCAAACCTGTGTTGTACACACCTCACAATTACTGTCCACTGTATAACGCATGCTGACACATCTACACACATCAGCCAAGTGGCACATTGGCAGACATAACACAATTGGAATAAACACTGGTGAAAACAATACAACATTGCTAATTACAGCTTTAATGCATCATGCCTGCTCAGCTACACCTTCAAGGATATCATTACACTTTACTGATGACAACATGCTACACATCCAACCATTGCTATACTTTATTAAAGTCACCCTGTGCATCAGAACCATGTTAGCCTGTTCCTGCATCAATGTTACAGATGACAGGAGGTGGCACAGGTTTCATCATATGCACAGGGTGTGTTGTTGGCTTGCCAGAGGCCTACACTGAGCCATACAATCGACATGTGTGTGTGAGTGTGTGTGTGAGAGCCATGAGTACTCCTATGGACTAATGTTGATGTCATGTGTGCGGGTATGTGTTTGATCTAGGTTTCTGGTTTTTGTGTATGTGTCTGCATGCACACAGTTCCACCATGTGGCTGCCATATACGGGGATTTGTGAGATAGCTACAGACTGTACCTGGCAGGCTTTACAGATCACCATCTCTGGCCATGGATATGGAACCTATGCCTGGCAGGGGTGCTACAGACAGTATCAGGTACTAATCAAGATTGGGTACTATCCGAAGAGGTTGACATATGTCCACTGGATCCAGGTCCCTGCTGAGACTGGCCAGAGCCACATGCACGTGGTCTGCTAGGACGGTATATGGACAGCCCCCCTAACATTGCTGAGGCTGCTACTGGCACTACGGGAGCGGCTTTGACTTGCTGGACTTCCACGGCAACCTCCAGCTGGTGATGTTGCTGGTATATGTCCACGTCAACGTCTCAACCATCCCGCACTGTCCTGACACATGGACATGACATTGTGGAGGACATCCAATGTCTCACCCCAATGTCTATCAATGACCTCAGTGTAGTTATGTATGGCACCTGCTAGGTCATGGATACTGTCATTTTCAGAGGTGTAATGAGCCCTCTGTGCATTTAGGCCCTGTCTGGTGTACCGCTCCATTCATGTCTGTGCCTCCATGACAACCTGGAACATGTTGTGGTAGAAAGAGGTGTGGCATGTCTGCCAGGGGCATGATGACCAGCAGTGCTCTGATGAGAACCCCTGGGCATCTGCCTATGTGGTACTGTTCCAGACATCTGGCTATGACTGCTGTGTCCTGATACATGTGCCATAGATACCACTCTGTCCTGGCCAGTGCCAACCATATACTGTCCCTCAGCTAAGGTCAATGGAGATGATGGATGTACAGGCAGTATGACTGTGTGCATGTATGGGGTGGAGACTTGTGTACTGTCAACTGGTGGCCCAACAGCAGACCCTGACAAACCTGCCTGTGCCTCAATACACCTATCCTCATCATCACTGTCTGTCTCAATGACATCAGGTTCCCTGCTGTACTGAACCAGCCCCACCTTGGCACTTGTGAGAAGGAAGCAGGAAACACACTTTAAGACCTGAACATGACTTCAGACCACATGCACATGTGCACACATGCTCACATGCACACATGCACACGTGCACACGTGTACACACGCACACATGCACACATGCACACACACAAAACTACACTCCTCCCTAAAGTAGACACACACAACATCAGCAATCATAGAACATACACAATAGCAGGTGATGGTGGGGTACAGTATCACAAGCAAAACAGTCATATCACACATGTCAGCATGCAGGACATGTGTTGCTCAACAGCATGCAGTGGAAGTGTAGACAGTCCTTGTTACTAACAGTATACATGGATTTGATGCATGTGTTTTGTTATTAGGTGATGGCCCTCCCCCTGGAACACAATGCACGCATGGACACAACATTGCTGTGCAGATATTCATAACCCTGTAATGTACTGTGCACCATAACTCACAGGTGTACATACCATTGATGGATGTGTATCTGTGTGTCAGATAGGTATCCAATGCTGATTACAGCCTCTGTATCTTTAGCAAATAATTGTGGACACATTTTTAGCACATGCATGATGAGTATTCACACATCATCAGTGGTGCATGGATAATTGATGGAATACCATTCGGCCACATACCCAGTGTACGGTACTTATGGTGAGTGTCGATCATATTGTGGACATGCTAGTCTCATCCATGACATGGCATGCTAAAACCCAACTGCATATTTAAACACTACACATACCCTATATGTGTAATATGACATAGCCACTCAATAGCATCACAAGACATATATGTCAGTTGTGCAAATGGTGATTGGTATGCATACTGTTTAGAGGTGCATATGTGTGCACACATGCATCATTATGGTGTGTAGCAATGACAGCTATGTGTATACTGTGGCTACAATAACTGGATCGGGTATAGTACCATAGGCCATCATCATGAAGCATCAGGTGGTCACTGAAGGCTACAAATGTTTCACAAACCAGCACTAATCATGCTGTGCCGGAACTGTACTACCTTGGCTAAATTCACCATTTCACAACCAGTTGTTATGTGAGTTTGTAAGGAGGCCAATAAGGAGCATTCCCTGACATGAATGTGTAGTGTGTTGCAGAGTGTTTAAATGCCCCAGGATAGGCCTTTACCCCACAGGTATATTATGTGTAATGTGTGGATGAGATTTCGGATACTGGAGTGTGTCTTTACAGAGGGTTTGGGAATCCTTTGTGTGTAGCATGTTAAAATGCTGTGTGTATGACATAGATGTGTATGTTATGTTCATGTTGAGTATCAACTGTGCCTATCCAATGGTCACTACAGTCTAGCCACATTTGTTTGAGATGGTCTGGTATTACATGTGTTTGAGGCAGCTAATCACATTAGTGAGATGTGCGTGCTCTTACACCAAACATGCACAGCATGCATTATGAGTAGGTGTGTTACATGTGTACATGGCCTACACCTTAACTATGACATGCACTTTTATTTACAATAATAAATGTAGAACACACTCATCAGTATCTGTCCACTGCCTTGATGTCACCCCAGAGAGTCCTACATAGAGACGAGACAGTTTGTCAGTGGCCACACCAGTGGCATTACTACTGTGTGTTTGCAATCTTACAGTACAACAACAGTTTACATTCACAGGGCTACAGATTATGTTCCAAATGATCAGTATTGCACAACAACAGGCTCCACATCTTTGAACAACACACTCCACATCTCACATATGCATGATCTACCAATACAGATAACAGTAGTCTACACATATGCCATGTTACGTGCATGCTTCATGTGTGCTTGCTGGGTGGCTCCAACCTCCATCGTGGTGTATATCTGCTGCTGTTGATGTTTGGCAGGTGCCACTAGGCTCATGAGCAGCTCCTCCACTCTGGTGAGGGGGGGGTGGATATTAACATCACCTCCTGTTGCAAGCTGTTGTCTACGCACATCAGCTGCATGCTGATGGACATGTCTGAGAAGATCACTGCAGTGGTGGTGTACCTGCTCATGTGTCCAGTTATGCAGGCCTACCTTATCGACCCTGTGGACAACATCTTGCCACATTGCAGTACGCTCCTGCTGGTCCTGGCTGGTTCGTGAGAACATGAGACTGTAGTGCTGAATCATACTGCTAGTAATGATATCATCTTCAGCACTACTGTAACTCAGGTTCCTGAGATGGGCCATGATCCCTAGAAGACATAAATACAAAAATATGTCTGAGCAAGTCATATGGCACATTTAACATTATACAGTACAGATATCACTGAACTGCCATATATAGCAACCTATAAGCTAACCGAGAGTGAAACACTGTAACTGCCACTTATCACTTTTCACCCCACAACTGCTTGAAAGTGCCTTGCTCACTCTCTATCTAATGAACCATGTTCTGCACAGCAACAAAATAAAATCACTGTATAAGACTATACAAGAGTACCTGGCACACTGTATGCACCACGATGCACCACCTAGCCACAGCATATATGCATCAAGCTGATGTGTAAATAAATATATCATCCATCACAATCAGTGTAAGGTCCAGTAAATGTATTACAATTATACCACACAACTTGTTAATGCCAAACCCATGGCCAAAATATGTGCACAATTGGGAATATAGGTCACATACTGCTGTAGTACACTATAAATGTTGCAAGATATGCAGTTATATGTTTTACCACACATATGTCAAAGGACATGTTACAGACATACCCACACACACATCAGACATAATTACAGGACACAAAGGTATGGCAACCTAGATAAGCTTTCAGTGGGAACTATACAGTACTGTGTGTCAGTACTTACACAACCTTAATCTTGAGATATGTAATCTGTGATGACTACAGGGACCACATAAAACAGTGGATGCAAGCAATGTGGACATACACCATACTTTGCTGTACAGGCCCAGAGCTTCAAGTAGTACTACAGTACACACAGGATTTGCATTCAACATCAGTACCAATCAATAATCATAGATGTAGTGCTTTAGCCTCCAATGACACACCCTAGTTAAAACCAAGGGACTTAATCACACTGTATGCAATAGCACTTGTTCTGCCTAGCAACAGAATTCACAGCTTTTGCTAGGATCAAAGTAAGGACACAGAATACCATAACATAAACAGTTTCCCACTAAGCTATCCCACAGATACATATCTTTGACATATTCACAAACATATTGACCATCACAGTCAGTCAACAGTAAAGAGAATCTATTGCAACAAGTAGATGTAGTTGTGTATGAGTATATATAAATATGTATATATATATATATATATATATATATATATATATCTATATAGATATATGCATATAAATATATAAATATATATATGGAGACATGCGTGAATGGGCATACCTTCGTTGAAGGTTGTGCGTCAGGGCTGGCAACTCGGCACGTAAAAATCTACTGCCAATCATTAGCAGACCGGAATTCTGCTGTGGCGACCCCTAACCATGAAAAGCCGAAAGACACAACAATATATATATATATATATATATATATATATATATATATATATATATATATATACATATACAGATATATATATATATATATATATATATATATATATATATATATATATATATATATATATATATATATATATATAGATATACACATCCATTTGTCTACATATACATACATATGTAGGCACATATACATTTCACCTTTCATAGTGAGAATATCAATTATTCAAAGGATGTAAGGTGTACAGTAATTAATAAAATCTCACAGTCTTGGGATAAATGCATTGAAGGTGTTTAACTACCACATGTCACATACCAGCACTGTATGCTGTCTTGTTTGTCACTCACTAAAACCTACATACAAATATGCACATACTAACCTTCACCAACATATATATCTCCCCCTTCACAAACAGTTGCAATATGTCCCCTGCTCTATGTACATATACAAATGTGAATATATATGACATATATTTCTCTGTATTTGTGTGGCATACACACACAAGGTCCACGCTGTTGTAAGTCCCTGGACCTCACAGCTGAACTGTTGGGCCTTGCTGCAACACAAACAGGTGTCACATATGAACACACACTAACATTAGGGGGGTATATATGGCAACAGATGCTAGATAAGCATACTAGACTGCTACAGCAGTTGCCAATGCCAAGCTACACTTTAATATGACTATCATGCATGTGTTGTTCTGTCACACCCATGTTTATATAATGTTAGCGCTAATCCCTCCAACAGCCATTGGCCACACTACTGTACAGAACACAAATAACATGGATCAGATCTTTGACATGTAATACAGAGCTACACATTTTACAGGTATGTCCCACTGCCCACAGGTACACACAGTATTGTCCATAGCAGTACTTAAGCAGAACATCTGTGCATAAAGAAGTACTGCTGCCACATATGAATGGTTCACATTATGTAGACTATTCTTCAATAACATCTACTGCATGCCAGTAAATACATATGTGTCACATACCTGGTTTGGTAATATTTATTTTTCCTTTTCTCTGTCTCTCTCTCTCTGTTGCTCTCTCTGTCAGTCTCTGCAATAGAGTGATTGAGTTTGTTGGCAGAGATTGCAGCCTGCTTTTGTAGGAATTTGCACATGAGCATGTGATGGCCTCTGCACCAATTAGTGGCCACCATTTGCTAACTGAATGCAGCCTGTTGTGTAGTAATTGCAGTAATAACTGTCATAGCAACCCAGTACTATAAATTGCTGACTCATGTAGGCTTGGCCGTTTCAGCTTTCCAAGATGGAGATCATCCTTGTTTGGTGTGGGCATCATTGTTTAAGACAGAAGTTTGATATAGTTCTTATATCAGAAGCCAGGGATATAGCCAGAGATTTACGTTTTGTACTCAGACCTAATGTTGCTGCTTCCAGTACCCACTTGTTAGTGTAGAAATGTACTCACCCCTCAAAATGCTACCCCAAGATACATGGAAAGATGTACTTTCTTTTCAACTGTTACAATTAACTGCCATTCAAAGCTAGTTATTGAGATGTATTCCTTTGACACAAGAATTGTTTGTGAACTGCTATACTGTAAATATTCATTTACTCGGTTCTAAGCAGTTTGTGCTTTTTTAGTGTTGACATTAGCACAAGCTGCTCAGAAAAACTGGACACATTTCAGTACTGTGAGTATGCTTACCTACATCCTTGGTAGACCCTGCACACACAGGTATATTCTACATTTGGGTAGGGTTACAGAAGTACAGAGAGCGTAAGTAGTATTGTGTGGATTTTATCTTGCTGGACTTACAGGGTTTCTGTGTACATGTTAGTTTATCAAGGCAAGTGGTCTGTCTGCGTAACTCCCAACTGTGGACCTATCCACATGATAGCCAGAGAATAGCCTGCTATTTTTTGTCTGTGCACCACACAGATCTTTTCAGCAATAGAGCAATGGCATTCTTACAGTTGGTTGCTACCAGTACATGGCTACATCCATTTGTATTTCAGTGTTGTATTCCTACATAAGGGTATGCTTCCTAAACTCCTTCCAAAGCTATTTGGACAGTGTATAACAGCAGAAAGTCTGATATGCCTCCGTGTTTCTGCCTCTGCCAGACCTCTTAACCAATCAGGTACATATTTGAACCGACTCAGGGAAAAGTCCAGAAAAAGTCAGGGACAATCAGGGACACCTTTAAAATATTAGTGCCATTAAGTTGAGACATTGGGAGAATCAGTATATGAATTCATACACCTTTTCTGAAGTAAAAGAAGTGTCTAACTCTTAATTATTGTCATTATTCATTAAGTGTAATTCACCACCTTTCTGAATAAAGTCAGTAGTTTTTGGAGGGATTCAGAGGGATAGAGCTAAAATTTGTGTCAAAATCAGGGACATCCCTGAAAATTATGGACAGTTGGGAGGTATGGCCCCTGCCCTAAACAGATATAGGTTCATAGGTGCATAGGTTCATACTAGGCTATCTGCCCTAGGGCATTTATAAGCCTAGCCAGATTGTGTTTGGCTTTCGCCACCCATTTTAAATTAATTTTGCTATGCCCTTTTTCGAGCTTAGTATACTGTGCCTCTGTCTAACAGTGACACAGAAGTGATACCCAGGGTAAACCTACAATCTCCCATTAACTCATCAAGATTCCTCTTGAAGAGAGTCAATGAGGGACTCTGCCTAACCTGGATTGGGATTTTATTCCAGAGTGAAGGGAGCCTCTGGGTTATGAATCTGTCCTCCAGCATGTCCTATTTATTTCAGTGCTGAGGTTCAAGACTCTTGAGCACGTAGCTTGATGGGATTTGGATTTTCTGAGGTGCAGCATGTCCATTAATTCTGGGTTGGACATGGCTTTATACGTCAGGCACAGATCGCCTCTGAGCAGGTGGTATGCCACTGAGTAGAGCTGGAGTTTCTTTAACCGGGCAGCATATGACATCTGTTTGAGCCCTTTGATCCTCTTGGTGAGGTACTTTTGGGGTCTTTCCAGTTGCTGCAGGTGTCTGGTAAGGTACATCCCAAAAGGGGCATTGTACTCAATTATGGGCCTGATGATGGATGAGTAAAAAGGCACAATGACCTCCCCTGATCTAGATGTGAATCCCTTAATGATTAGGTGGGCTATATAAAATGTTTTTCTAACCACTTTGGCCACGTGGTTGTCAAATGAGAGATTGCTATCAACTTGGGTCCCCAGGTCCCTAATTACTTCTTCTGTACTTAATAGATTACCACCTATGTGGTAATTTCTGGACACTTTGTTTTGCCAAAGGGGATGACTATACACTTTTTGGCGTTTAGCTTGAGGCCTTGGCTCTGGCACCAGTTGTCTGTTTCTATGAGGCCCTTTTGGAGGATGCTTGTGTCGGCTGGAGAGTCGATTATGGCACCCAGTTTGCAGTCATCTGCGAACTTGGTCAGCCGCAGTCCTTCCATGTTGGCCTGTACCTCCGAGAAATATATACCGAACAAGAGCGGTCTCAGGACTGAGCCTTGTGGGATGCCACTTGTAACTGGTTTGGAGTCTGACATGGCTCCAGCAATTCTAACCATGTGGGTTCTGTCCTTGAGCCAGTTTACAACCCATCTAGTGACATAGGGGTTTATATTTAAGCTGGTGAGCTTATCTATAATGCCTGAGTGGGGTATTGTATCGAAGGCTTTTGCGAAGTCCAGGTAGGCTGTGTGGACCACCTTCCCCTCGTCAATGGCCTTGGTGACTGTTTCAAAGAAATCAACCAGGTTTAAGAGGCAGGATCTGCCCTTAACAAAGCCGAACTGGGTAGGAACCAGTGTCTGTAGGTCCCCAATATCTTTTTTTATGAGGTCCATGATGATCCTTTCCATAGCTTTGCAGACCAAGCTAGTCAGGCTTATGGGGCGATAGTTTCCAGGATTCGTTGAGGCACCACCTTTGTGGAGAGGGACCACTGTTGCTGTACGCCACTCTTTGGGTACATATCCTGTAGTAAGGCTGAGATTGAACAGTAGTTTTATGTTTGGGTTTAGCTCTTCTTGGAGTTCATGTAGGATGCAGCCCGGGACACCATCTGGTCCCATTGATGCTGTGTTTTTTGCTTTGGAGAGGGCAGCTCTTACCTGAGCATCTGAGATGTCAGGGGGGCAGCACTCTGCTGGGATAGATATTTGCCCTTTTGGTGGGGGGGTTTGCGCTGAACCTGTCAGCTAGGATGTTGCCAGTGTTTGTCCTGCTGTGATACTGTGTGGGGTTGTAAAGTGATGGTGTAACATTATTTCCTGCTAGAATGGCTGCTTCTCTTATTACAGTCATGTAATGTAATCCCACAACAACTGTTGGTCAACATCCACAGAACAAGTTGTGTGGTATGGTATCCCTAACTTTACTTTACATTCACTCATTCTGATGCATGATATAATTATTTAAGCACCAACTTGATGTATGTCTACCGTGACGTAGTGGTAATTCATGTTGTGTAGTGCGTGCAAGGTCCGGGGTTCGAGACTTACAGAGGTGTTTTGTATTGCTCCTGAGCAGAACAAGGGCCCTCACATGCAGAGTGACTAAGGCACTTTTAAGCATTTGTAAGCAGGTTTGCACGGGTTTGCGCATTGCTGCACATTGCTTAGCCAAGCGCAAACAAGTGCAAACCCACGTAAACCTGCTAACTACTGTTTAATAGTGCTTACTCCCGCTCACCCCCGGGCTAATTTCTTTGAAAGAAAAGAAAAATGGGAAGATAGGAAAGTGGTGAAAAAGGGGCACAAAGAGGGAAAGACAGTATGGAAAATAGCTCAGGATGTACAGGACGGGTGTAAGGAAGGTCCATAGCTGCCCATTTCTTCAACAGCAATAGCTGTGCATATGCAATAAATTTGGAGGTAGATATGAAACCTTCAACCCCTGAGAGGGGTGAGCACAACAAAGTATGTTGTAATGCCAGTTAAATAACATTTCATGTGTCCAGTGGACATGTGTGCAAAATGGGCAGCTATGTATGGGGCATCATTTTTTTTTGGGGAGCAGATTGCCCTTTTTTTTCTTTTTTTCAGGTGTGAGTGGAATGTGGGGTAGGGGAAGTGGGTATATTTGGGGAGGTAGGTTGGGGAGGAAAACAGACAAAACATATACGATGCATACAGGGGTGGTATATGACACATGGTGGGTGAACACCTTTGACAGGGAGGGATGTTTAGCAATCACAAGCCCATGAGCCCCCAGATGGAAACAGTGGGACTGAGGTCCCCACCCATGGGCAGTTACCACTGCACTTTCATGCCCCAGGGGGTGGCTGTGCTGGGGGCTGTGTAGGAGGGGCCGACTGACCCAGGAGTTGCGTCACTCGGGCCTCAAGCTGGCATAGAGGTTCTGCAACAGAACATTCAATCTCTCTATGCACCACAGCCCGGACCGTTCAAAGGGTGATATGTGCCCCTCTGCCCACGCTTTCACAGGGGGGCCATGCCTCATCCCCTGCAGTGCTTCCACCTGAAGGTGGCACAGGGCCAATGGAAGAGGAGGTTCCAGGCAGGGCACCAGATCTGCTGGTGCCAGGTGCCATGCCCAGCAGAGGTGGGACAGGTGGGTCTGCTGGGAAAGGCCTTCCCATACGAACTATGTTTTGGAGAGTTTAATAAAGATATGGGTTAGTAACAGTCAACAGCATTCCCAATTAGTTATAACAGCATGCAGAAGTATTCCCATTAACCCAACACAACAGATTTTCAAGAGTTAAAAAGCAAGCATAACACATGCATATATAGAACAATAGAGGACATTACAACAGCATGCAGGTTGAATTGATGGCAACAGGCCACCAATATTGTGGTATTTTAACAGAGCACATGCATAGAAATGAATGCAAATATTTATAAACCAATAGGACATATGTCCCAACAAATGTTTTGAGATTAGACATACCGATTGAGGTGTGGAATTGCATTTTTATGCACATACAGTAGGGTGGTTAAAGATAGCTCAATTAACAACTTATATATCCTTCTAGTTTCACTACATTCCTATTAACTGCAGTTATATGTCCCTTACATGTATTATTACACTACCCAATGTCCTTATATTGTGCAATTGGATTTTGCTAGATCATTATATACATGAGCTGTATCTTACATACAAACTGTCCAAGATGCAGATGTTACTGCAACATATTTTGAGACTTGCTCACACACACTACTGCTATGATGGTACACTGACAGATCCACTTTCATATAATTATCTAGATATGTTCAGGTGTAAGTATCAGTTATATGTTAATAGCTCCCTACATTTCTGGCAGCACACTGACATTTATGGGGAACACAATACCAACCTACTCATGTGCCAAATTAACCTGTACATGCTGGCCATGAACCATCAGTTGAGGGCTGTACATATGCATGCAAGCTACTGACACTCCCTTCATCCACGTTATATGGGCCTACCCAAGTGTGGGTTGACACTGCTTAATACAGCACTACTATTTATAGAATGCAACAGTACAACAACATATCAAAGAAAATGACACAGACGCTCTTCATGAATCATACATTTATTAAAGGATTATTACACCTTTATTTGTTGGGTTAAAAGTCTTTTTGAAGGCTCTCTCATTTATTTTATATAACAGTACATTCAAAATAGTTACTAACCTGCCTGATGATGCAGCCTGTGCAGCCTATCTTCATGGGTTTGCTGGTTCATAGCCCGGACACCTGCAGCTGTGAAGTAAATGCAGTGATATTGAGACATACCTATCCATAGTATAGACAAGCATAGCAATTCTTAACTACTTAATACAATGGCTACTTACTCAGTACTGGGGCATTAGGCATTGTACAGGATTCCTGGAGCCACTGGTCCAGTTGATTCTCCCTACGTCGCTTCAGGTTAGAATAATGGTGCCTGACCTGCTCACCAGTCCGAGGAACACCAGTGGCACTGGTGAGATCATGGGCAAGAATACACCACATTATATATAACATATACAACAGTACACATTGATTATGTATATATTTTAATTTTAATTTACAATACATTAATCTGTGATAAACAACATTAGGAATAAATCACAATATGTTGCTGTCCAACAAATTTATACAGCATCGTTAGTTAGCAGTAATTGAATATGATAGTGTTATGGACTTTATACAGAGCACATGACAAGCTTATTGCATTGGTTTGCACATATATATGTAGTGTTTTGATTACATTTTTAATGATACTATGTATCTTTAAATTTTTGTTTTTGTAATTGGCGGAATTGGTGCCAAAAAGTTTTTAAATAACGGACTATGATTAACGTATAACATTCTGATGAAGTCCACTTTTATGTGGATGAAAGCGCTAAATTACTGTTTCACCTGTACTTCTTGGTCTATTAAAGAAGAGTTTTTATCATGGGCGCTGACTTTCATTGCATTGTGCATCCATTACTATCTTGGGTATCAGTTCATTTTGTGTATTTCTACAGTCGGCAGCTGACACCATGTGTTTTACTGAATTCAGAAAATAATGATAGACATTTGAGTTTCAAATTCATATCCTTCAGAAAATTCATGCTAATGGAAAACCTGTTATTCTAACAACTTTCTAAGTTTATAAGAGCAATATTTAAAATTTGTCTGTATTTTTGGGCCTTTGCTCCAGCATTATTTATGGCTTTATCCAGATTTCTTGCACTTAGAGGTTGAGAGGTATGGTCCCCTGGTATCATGTAATGTATTATTATCACTTAATATACTGCGGTGGTGGTTCTGTGGTAGCATTGTCACCTCACAGTAAGATGTTGTCCTACTCGATTCTCAGCTAGAGCGTCTTCTGGGTGTACACATGCATGAATGGGCGTACCTTCGTTGAAGGCTGTGCATCAGGGCTGGCAATTCAGCATGTAAAAATCTACTGCCAATCATTAGTGGACCAGAGTTCCACTGTGGTGACCCCTAACCGGGAAAAGCCGAAAGACGCAACAACATTTAGTTGCTGTGGTGGTGGTGCTGCGGTAGCGTTGCCACCTCACAGTAAGACGTTGTCCTGTTTGATTCTCGACTAAAGTGTCATCTGTGTGGAGACATGCGTGAATGGGCGTACCTTCGTTGAAGGTTGTGCTTCAGGGCTGGCAACTTGGTATGTAAAAATCTACTGCCAATCATTAGCTGACTGGAGTTCCACTGTGGCAACCCCTAACCGGGAAAAGCCGAAAGATACAACAACAACAACAACACTGTTGAAATGAAAAGTATGCAGCACTGATGATATGGGCTCCATTGGTTTAATTCTGCAAAAAGATGAACACCTACTAGTAGAGGCCCAGTTTTGTTCCCAAGCCTAGCATCTCTTGCCAATGTGCCAAGATACTCTGTGTGATATGGGCATTATGCAATGTAGATGGTGTCTTTGAGTCCAATCACACTTTTCTTTTTCACAGGTCCATTCCTGTTAAATGGCAATGCTGAATCTCTACAGGCATGTAGGTACTTTATAATATAATATATATATTAATATATATATATATATATATATATATATATATATATATATATATATATATATATATATATATATATATATAGCAGGCATTGTTAGAATTACACATGAATTGCACAAATTTGTTGCTTACACAAAACTATTCTGTGGAAGACACTATGCCCATGCCTTGGTGCTAGGCTTTATCAATGTCTTAGCAAAGGCATTCAAAAATGATTGCATATCGCTCCCTCTGCGATCCCCAAATTAGTCTGTTTTAGAGAAGAGTGAACAAAAACAGCAGAGTGAGAATCAATGATCCAAGGTGACCAGTGCTCCGTCCTACTTAAACAGATATAAATAAAGGAACTGCTTTCAGTTTTTTATGTGCCTGAACACCTGTTACAAAACTAAGGGTGATTATATTCAAGTGTACTCTCTAAGCGGATATACAGCAGCACATACCTCACTAGAGCAGTAACACTTGCCCACTTCAGTTTTTGACTGACGTGCACAAATTATTGCATATGAGTATGCACTGGTATTTTAGAGTTGGCCTCCTAAATGAAATCTTTAGCAGCTTTTTTATTTATGTATTTATCTATCTATTTATTTATTTATTTATTGTTTTTCGGGAAAAAAATCTGACTAGGACACAGGACCCCTTTTCAATATAGGCCAGGGGAGCACACCTCTCAAATCCCTAGTGCAAGAAATCTGGACAAAGCCTGACATAATGGGGGTGGGGGGGATGTCCTAAAATAAGGACTGATTTTAAATATTAGTCTTATAAACTAGTTGTTGCAATAAGAGGGTTTGTGTTATCATGCATTTTCTGAAGGATATGAATTCAGAAACTCAAATGTATGTTATTATTTAGTGACTTTATTTCTCAGATCATCCCAGTGATTTGTTTGAAATCCACAAATTTTAAGAGGAACTGCCCAAAAGTATGAGTCAAAATCTGGACATTCTGCAAAAATCTGGAAAGCTGAGAGGTATGCAGGTATAGAAAAGCTCCAAAAAACATTATACTCAGAAAATTCCCAAAATAATTGAGAAGATATTAAATTTAAACTAGCATTGTGGAATAAAATGCAAAGCAGTGCAAGGTGGAATATTCTGTAAATAACAGAAAACTGGATATTTCAAAGTTAAGTTTCACAGTATGCAGCAATATAGGCATTCACAAATACATTGATAGAAGGACTTTATTAGACAGACAAGCATGATAGAATTATTTTATTATTTTATTTGTCTTTGTTGACTGGGAAAATTCTGTATGGGTATTTTCAGCAGAGGTCTGGGGAGAAAAGTTTCTCATTTAAGTTATATATGATGCACATTTATAATTGCAGGGTAAAAACATCTATATGTGAGCTTATTTACATGATTTTTATATATTTTTAAATAGAAAAGATAGAAATGAACATAAACTAGCCAGCTATTGAATTTAGAAATAACATACAATAACAATTAATGCATTTATAGCATGATGGCTGCAGGGAAAAGATCAAACTGGGGTGATTTTGAGTTTAGTAATAATTTACAGACAGGTAAGTAAAATGTAGCTTGAGATATGAAAGGAGAAGTTATGGAAATAAACAGGAAGATAAATGGACAGAGGAAGAATTGCAGTTAATGGCTCGCTGTGAGAGAAGGAGGAAGAGTAACAGTTTAGGAAATGACTGCAGTATAAGGAGGAGAGATACGATGCAAAAAAGTAGCTTTAAGAGTAGGAGAAAAGTAATCTGAGTAAAGCTAACTGGGTAAGCAGGATTATAGGTACTATTCATAGATTAGTTTTAACTTTAAGTAGTGAGATGAAGAGAAATGAAGAAAAATAGTACTAAAGTTTGTGAGCCAGATTCCAAAAGACTCGGAGTAAGTCATTTTTAATCTTGTAGTTAGTGAAAGTTAAAGGGGGGGGTCACTACTCCTACTTAAACTCATGTGTTTCATGTTGTGTTTCATGTCTTTCTACTTAAATCTTTAATTTTAATACTGGCAGAGGTGTAGTTGGGCAGTAATACAGTAAGTAGTATATCATGAAATTACCTGTTATTTGTTTTCTTTATTTGCTTTTTTAGTTCTATGCATGCCTTTGAGAAATACTGACATAATCATGCCAATATCAGCCATCACCCATTAAGATTTGCATACTGTGTCTATCACTATAATCCTGCCCATACTGTGTGAAGAGGTAGGAATATAGTGCGCTTCAATATAACCAGTATAGGTTTTTTTCAGTAGACCATTTCATTATTAATCTAAAAGTTCATTTTTTTCATTTGCTGGATTTTTTTATGCTGCTGAGTTCACTGAAACATTTGTGGGAGTATTATAGTAGATATATCTGAATTTTTACCCTTGTGTGCTTTTCAAAGACAAGCTCGCTCACTTTTAGCATGTGACAAACATGGAACATGTATGTACCTAGCTTCTAAAACACCCATACACACACACACACACACACACACACACACACACACACACACACACACACACACACACACACACACACACACACACACACACACACACACACACACACACACATGTGAGTATGTGTATTCACATACACATTTTAAGATTAAACAGACATCAGTTTAATCTCAACAACAGCCAACTTCCCATGGCAATAAATATTGAAAAAAACACAATATAAATGTGTGTGTGTGTGTGTGTGTGTGTGTGTGTGTGTGTGTGTGTGTGTGTGTGTGTGTGTGTGTGTGTGTGTGTGTGTGTGCGTGTGTGCGTGTGTGTGTGTCTGTGGTGTCACTTTAATTTGTCGAACCTTTTTGGTTGAATTATGACTCAGTTGGCTGATTTGCCCTATTCACTACTTGTTGAATGATGCATTTTGTGAGATTGGTCAGACATAGTTCAAGCCTGCTATACATTGGGGTTTAGGAAGTTTTCCAATTGCCCCACTGTTCTGTAGTCTCAGAGCAGGAACATAGGAACAACACTAAAAACAATCACAAAGCCTTTTATAGTTATATAGAAACTCTGTAGTTCATTCCCAAGTCTGTTTTTCTTCTTTGCTGTCTCTGAGTTGCATATTTTAATTAATGTCTTGTAACATTCCATATGCAGTAACTTCATAGCTTTATGTATATTTTAAGGTGCACTGATCAACATGAGTATGTGTAGCTTTCTTTGTTTTTCATGCCTTGATTTAAACTTTTAACAGTTACTAAAAGTATATTAAATACTTTGATTTTAAAGGAAAGTCATCACATCAGCCTGTTAAAGGATATTTAGAACATACCTTTAGGACATGAACACACAGACCTGGATGCAGTAATTAGGGTTCCTACAGTGGTGACATTCCTGGGCCTTACATTTACAGGAAAACTTCTTATGTCCCTTGTGCAAACAGGAAGTTTTGGAACTAAGCTAGGCTGTGCATTAAAAGAAAGAATCTTGTGCAAGTGTTCTCCTGTGTGGTTTTGATAAATTGTCATTACTTTGGTAATGTTTTTTTGTTAGATGAAAATTGTGCCAATCCATGAATAAATCCAGTTTGATTTACTGGATGCATTGCATTCCATAACTAACCTGTATGTAATCCATTCTAATTACTGCTGAGAGATTGTGTTGTCTGCCAGGCTCTAAACACATAGGCTGGACTGTGGGAGTGTGAAAAGCTGAAACTAGACATAATTGTCTCCTTGGAACTGTATTGGTGTTTGGAGCTTTTCTCCCGAGGCCTAGCTGCACTCAAATGTATTCATTACATGTATATCATTATGTTTCCTTATATGTTACTGTTTTGTCTCTTTTGAACTGTATTGTGTGTTTGGAACTTTTCTCCCCAGGCCTTCACTGAAAATGGACCTATGTCTAGTTGAACTTTCTGGATAAACAAATGTAAAATAAATAAAATAAATAAATACAATATCAAGAACCTCCACGCCAGTACCCAGACGTGCTCTAAGTTACTGCACAGTGTACCTCCTATACTGAGCTAACAGATATTACCAACATACTGGCTGACAGATTCAGTGTCAACTTTACCCCTCTGTCCCTCCCCCTAAAGGACCAATCACAATAGTTGAAGAATGCCAGGCATCCAGCATTACTGCAGCCCAGGTTAAAGCTGCATTGTCCAAGGACAAAAATACAGCTTCCATGGGACATGATAATATCTCTGGCTGTATTCTACATGAACTACAAAGTGAACTGGCAGCACATCTGTGTGCCCTGTTCAGTCACAGCCTCACCTCAGGCTTCGTCCCTACCAAATGGGGCACTGCTACAGTTATCTCTCTCCCATAAAGGGGGAGTGACTACAGTCCCTGGGAATTATCGCCCCATTAGCCTGATGAGTCTGATATGTAAAGCTATGGAGTGCATCATCATGGACCTGATTAACAAAGATACAGGAAATCTCCAAACTGTGGACCCCACGCAGTTTGGTTTTGTGAATGAGAGATCATGCCTGCTTAACCTGGTTGACTTCTTTGAGTCAGTCACCGGGGCTGTGGATGAAGGTAAGTTGTTGCTAACAATTTTTCTAATACCTTCACTGCACCTACTATAAATGTTAGAAGATGTTAAGGTTCATGTTCTATCTAATAGAGACTTGGCTTACTGTCCATTTTTTGATGAATCACTGAATAATCATGGTAGGGAAAATAATAATGTTTCCACACAAGATGTCCGGTACATGACTACTTATAGTAGATGCAGTGAAGGTATTAGAAAAATTGTTACCAATAACTGGGGCATCCTTAGGAGCCTACCTGAGCTTAATAATATGATTAGCTATAGACCTATGGTCACATATAGAAAATGTGTGAATCTTAAGAACAGATTATGCTGTAAGGACATGCGACAGTAAAATCACAAAATAAATGGGCCAAACAAGGAACTTTTGCTTGCCACAACTGTTGTTGTCGTGCCCTAATTGAGAAAAATAACACCTTTCTACATCCTAATAGAAAAGTTTCCGTTACCTTTAAATGTTCTGCTACTTGCAATACTGGTAACATTATATATCTGGCCACTTGCACAAAATGCACGTGTTTTTATGTGGGCAAATCAACTAGACATTTAAAGGACAGGATTATAGAACATAATTCTGAAATTAGAAGGAATATATTGTCCAACTCTTTAGCAAAGCATGTGTCTGAAAATGGCACTCATAGTTTTAAGTTTAGGGTTATGGAGGTTGTGATGAGATCCATTTGAAGAGGAGATTTAAACATCAAACTAGAAAATAAGGAATATCAGTGGATTTTAAGACTACAGGCTGAACACTCACCAGGTGTCAACCACATGGTCTCGGTTCAACCAGTTTTAAAACTTAAACAGATGATTCCATAGACTAAAATTGTTGCTTGCAAAAATCTTGTAAAATTTAGCATGTTGTTTTAAAAGTTAATTAGCATTTTACTGCAGAATTATTTGTCTTTTCTTTTTGGATGTGTGATTAATTGACTTGTATAAGTACTGCAGCTATTTTTATGTCTGGTTATTAAGCACTGAAGAAGGGTACTGGATACTTGAAAGCTTTGCTACTTTTTGTCTACTGTTCTTATTAAATACTTTGCTGCTCTACACTGGAGTCACTATTAACCCCCCAAGTGATGCAGACATCCCACAGAAAGGCCACACTGAGACCAATGACTGGTGTCAAAACCATGGCCTTAAGCTTAATGCCAAAAAAGCGTTGTCACCCCTTTGGTAAAAACTCAGTTCCCACTTACTACCACGTTGATGGGAGCCCACTGAACACAGAAGGTGTTATAAGAGATCTGGGGATGCAGATTGACAGCAACCTCTCCTCCAACCACCACATTGCTACTGTGGTCAGAATGCCCTTCTATCTGGCACATCTCTTTACCAAGGGTTTTGCATTCAGGAAGAAAGAGGTCATCATCTCTTTCTACTCTTCCCTCATTAGACCAATCATCGAATATAATGCCCCATTTGGCATGTACCTCACTAGACACCTGCAACAGCTGGAGAGGTCACAGAAGTACCTTATGAAGAGGATTCTAGGCATTAAACACGTCCTACATGGACAGACTCAAAAGACTCCAGCTATTCTCTGTATCATATCGCCTACTTAGAGACAATCTCTGCTTGACTTACAAAGCCATGACTGACGCCCCCTCTGTTAGAAATGCTACATCTAAATAAATCTCAATCTCGCAGTGCCACACGCTCCAGAAACCTCATCCTCATTACCCATGCCTCTCAACCTGGAAACAGCAAAAATCTGGTACAAATTATATGCTGATTAACATAACATTTGCATACATAATTATGCAACCCTTCCCACTCTAATGGAATTGTGAGATACCAACTTTCAAACGCAAACTGAAGAACAGACAACCAAAATATGGCACCAGAGTCCTCCTGCAACCATTCCAATGTCCCATTACCTGGCTATTTCACCCCGTTTACCATAAACACTAATGTGCATACTGCTTTACTTCTACAATGATTATTTGGATTTTATTTTTACATTTTATAGCACAATGCATAAACACTAAGAGACATATTCTAAACAAAGCAACACTGTTTCACAATGAAAATAGACTTAGCATTAAAACTTCTCTGCCTTTGAAACTCACATTCATTGAAACAACAATGAAACCCACACCACATCCAAAGAAAATGCATCTGGCCAGTGGTGGATAAAGATTACATTTGGGCTGTTTTCAATTCATAGGCCCCTTGCACACAAAACAAGAAACATACATGTGTTCTTTGATACACCTTCCTGACTTTATTAAATTATATTCCTTGTATAATACAGCACACTTGTTAGACTTGGAGCACATTTTACATTTATTGTTTGAACATTTTTCAGTAGGCAATGAAACAAAATACATGAACCAATAATGACGAAACTTCACAATTCAGAACATTTCCATCATAATAGTCTACTTCCACACAAACACACACACACACACACACACACACACACACACACACACACAGGCATACACACACACACACACACACACACACACACACACACACACACATATATATATATATATATATATATATATATATATATATATTTATATGCACACACGCACACACACACACACACACACACACACACACACACACACACACACACACACACACACACCTACATATATTCACAAAGTCGAAATTCATATGGCTGAGACCATATGATCAACTTTTGAAAAGCCGAACATGTAAAGTAAACACAAAAACACAATGAACACTTACCTAAAAGCTGTTAGCAGGGGAGCTCTGCCCCCCTCACCCCCCGTAACTTAAATATACCAACTCCGAGATCACATTACAGTGTGGAAGAGGGAAATTTTCCCATTCTACACTGTACGAAGATAGCGGGTCCCCATGGTCGGCGTTTTCAAAAGTCGATCATATGGTCTCAGGCATATGAATTTCGACTTTGTGAAAAGTCGATCATGTGATGGGGACCCATAGATATATATATATATATATATACTGACAGAATGAGAGTAGTGTAAGCCATGGGCATCTTGCACAGCTCAATAGCTGTAAATGCACAACAAAATAAACTAGGCAAACTGCATGTTTTAAGACTTCCAATTTTTAGTCCAAGTACTGACAGACCCTTTCCTACATTCATCCTGAAGCATCAAAGCTATCATTGTAATCCAGGTGCTGTTAACTGGCCACTCTTGCTTCTCCACTGTCTGCAGTGGAACAACATGTTTTATCTTGAATGCTGGAAAAATGTACTGTACTTGTTTAATAATATTTTTTGTAAAATGCAGCACAGAACATAATAATTCTGATTTTCTCTTCCTGAATTTGGGTTAATGATATTTGTTGCTCTTTCCACTGAGGCACAAATGCCCTTGTGCATGACATTTTCTCACTTCTAGTGTATCTGTAGCTACACCCTTGACTTGTTAAACTCACCACCTTTAAAAGTACAACATAGTATAATATCAGCAATGTATCTACATACTGTGGGAGTAGAACCCACAGCCTTCTGCATCAAAAGCAAGTATTTTATCTGTTATGCTATTGACAATGCAAGCAGACTCAGCATAAGCAACACTAAAATTCTCTTCCCCCAGAGCTTTCAACTCCTTAGAAAATCCATTCAACACTCAACTGTATCTCTCAACTTTACAGCACAAAAAATCTGGAAAAAGCTAAAATTTATTGTGGGGGGGGGGACAAAAGCCCAAAAACCAAGAACACATTTTAAACATTGCTTGTATAATTTTGAAAAGATGCTAAAATAAAATGTTGTGTTACCACCATGCATTTTACTACCAAGACTTTGCCCCAGGACCCTGTGCACTATAGTCAGAGCAACATACCATATGCCAAATCAACAGTTTCATGAAAAACAGGAAGACTGAAACTTAAATGGCTATCATTCAGTGAATTCATTTCTCACTTCTCACCATAGCTCTCAACCTCTTAGCTCAAAAACCTGGATAAAGCCAATAAAATTGCTAAAATAAAAGGTTTTGTGTTACCACTAATTTTCTAAAGAATATGAAGTCTGAAATTCAAATGCATGTCATTATTTAGTGAATTCAATCATTCACTGATTTGCCACAAAAATCCAGAAAACCACAGATTTTATGAGGAACAGAACAAAAATATTAGGCATAAATCTGCAAAGATTTTACAAGTGGACACACACACACACACACACACACACACACACACACACACACACACACACACACACATACACACACAAGGTCTGCATCATAAAGCAGCCAGAAATGCACACATGTGAGCCCTTGAGCTCAATTCTGGTAGGCCATTTCATGGAGCGGACATCATCGTGCACGTGATGACGTCAGCTCAAAAAGCTGGAAAAAAATTCAAATAAAAAAGTCGGGAATTAAAGGGTGCCACTTGGGAATCATGGCATCCCATTATTTGGATCCCAAAACTCAGGAAAAAACAAGTAATTTGGTATGGTTGGGAGGTATGTCACTACCACAATCAGCAGAACATGCTGGAGGGACAGGTTCCTCACCCAGAGACTGTCCATGCTCTGGAATAGACTTCCCATACATGTCAAGCAGAACACCTAGCTGTCCCTCTTCAAGAGAAATCTTGATGAGTGGATGGGTAATAGAAAGTTCACCCCGGGTCTATCTATTTGATAGAGGCACTGGGAACTAACATCTGGTGACATGATGCCAGAGCACTTCTATGAGCTAGGCTTCAAAAGACTCCAGGGCCATTAGCCTAGTACACACATATGAACCTATATAAATGGCAGTGGCTATGGGTGGCACAACCTTCATGCAATAAAAAACAACTGTTTTGTATATTGCCACAGGGTCAGCTTTTTTGTTATGGGCAACTTTTGCAAACCTTTTAAGAGTGGGCAAGTTTACTGTTGACCATGTGAGTGTCAGAAAAATTTTCCTTTGGGGTTTGTAGGTAGATCCATTTCTGTTTCACCATGCATATCAACTGCATGTATTACGCCAAACATTTTATTCTGCTTTGATTGGTTACATTTTTGTGTGCTTATGTACAACTATCAGCAGTGCACTCAAAGTACATTTTTGTCTTCATAGCTGAACAGTTGCAGAACAGCATAAAATACTGCAAAATGCAGAAAACCCAACGTGCAGGGTTGACCATCAGTGAAATGATGCCCTAAGTATAAGCATCCATGTAGCTCATGCACTTCCTACTGCCAGCATTTTCACCCCTGTGCACACATCCTCCAATCCTCCCACTCTTTCCCCATCATAAGCTCCCCAAACCATGCACAATCTTTTTTTCTTTCTTTTCTCCTAATTTTCCTTATTCTTCAGCGTTTTCAAGAAAACATTGCTTTCTATATGCTGTGAGGTATATTTTAAAGTTTTTTCAATACAACTTTTTCATTCAGTTATGGCTGGAACAAAAATTATGATTATGGAAAGAAATTCACTGTTGCTGTTCCACTTTACTTTTCTTTTCATTCTTTAAAAAAAAAACTCACCTGCACAAGACAGGGCAGTAATATCTATGTAGGAAATAACTTAAGCCAGGGATTTGACCCCAGAAAATACAGGGTTACAGATTATCTCAGGTACATTTTACAATTTTCACAACCTTTAGATCCAGTGGTAGCCTGAGCAAAAATTATATGCAAGAAGAGAATTTCAGTCTTCTTTTTTTTCTTTCTTTCAAGGTAGACATAAGTTGTACCTGAGGCTTAATGTATGTTCAAAGCTGACAAAATAGTAGCTTACAATAAAGAAACTAGCCAGATATTTAACAGGATACATAAATCCTGTCTGGGAATACTGTCTGTTTACCCCCCCCAAAAAAAAAAAGTCACTGTCTGTGCATCGCTCTGATTTTTTTTTAGAATGGGATGAAATCAGAGATTTAAACAGCCACAGTCATGTATTTCAAGTGACTGCTGCCATACATATACATAGCATGCCTTCTCATACTCAACCTGATCTCTCCAAAGATAACTACCTGTATACATGCCTAATGTCTGATTGTGAGGAAAATGAAAAATAATAATGATCACAATAATGTATTCCAACTTTTTACTTCTAGGCAGTACAGTGCCCCCTCACAAGCTGTAGTAAACTTCTTTGAACACTTCTAATGTCTGTGAGAAAAGTAAAAGAAACAATGACCGCATTGTCCCCAGCCCCAACACAATTTATAATGGCCTCCTGTGTACATCTCTAAAGTTTGATTGAGAGAAAATTAAAGAAATAATGACCATTCGATCTCTAGCTCCCTACATAAGCTACAGCAACCTTCCATATACAACTCTGAGGAGGGATGGTCTTAGAATGGGTATGGATGAGAACAGAGGCTGCAGCTAAGTCCATATCAAGATTCATTTATGCAGTCTGGGGCATGGAGTCCATCAGAACTCTAGAAGATCTAAAGGTCTGCATGTTCTATGAAATATTTTATTCTTTATGTTAGAAAGATAAGTACATGTTAACTCCATTTTTACTGCTATGCTGAAGAGGTATGCATGTGACTGATCTTGCTGCATGTGTGCACAAATAAAAATCAGTGTTGAAAAATTTATTTTAATTTGCGCGCTGCTCTGCTTCTATGCTGTGCTGGATCCAAAGTCTTCTTAATACACACAGTCTTGCTGTGCTGTTTACTGCTGAATCAGAGACAGAGAGCTTTGCATGACTCCATCTGTAGTCTGTTTAAAGCATCAAGCCTTTTAAATTGCACACTGATAAAGAAATATATTTTGCAGCTATAAGCACAGTTACAGATAACTTATTTTATAACAAACAACACATACTCTTTCTGTTAGTTTGTAGCATATATTTACAAAGTTTTCCTTCATTACAGATATGAATGATGACTTCTACAAAATACCTCTCTCTGTCCCTCTCTCACATAATTGAATTACTTACAGTTGTTATATAGAGTGCTAGTCACGCACATAGATTTTGTTATTTCCTCTTGGTATCTTTTTTGGCTTTCTGTGGGAAGTCACATAATGTCTGTTTTTAGACTTTTTTATTGTCCTTCTGTGATTTACTTCTAAGCACTTTTGCTGATGTGAGGATGCCATTAACAGAAATCTGAAAGGAAACATCTGTACAAGCTGTTCCTATTGAAAAAACATCACGTATTGTTGAGTTTAGATATTGGTTCTGCAAACATGAGAAAAGCATGTGATACTTACTTTCCAATATTGCTTTGTTGGGCTTTCCTGATAATGTGAAGAGTAGCCTGTCTGTTATACATATAATATGAATGCACATTTTACATTGCTACACTCTATACATATATTCAAGCAAACTTTTTATTCTATGCTTTATCTTTCAGCATATTTACAACAGAATTAATTTCAGCCTTATATTCATAATCTCTAATAAGTGTGATATTTTTTACACACACACACACACACACACACACACACACACACACACACACACACACACACACACACACACACACACACACACACACATGCATCAAGGAAACTACAGGAATGCCAATTCACCTACTGCATATCTTTGAAGTGCTGGAAGAAAGCAAAGTAGATATTTAGGCACTCCCAGACAGGAAGGGCATACAGACTCCATGTAGAAAAGCCAGTGCCAAGAAATAAACAGAGAAAAGCACTGTGAAATAACTGCAACTCACTGCTCCATGTGGCAATGAGGAGTTGATTTTACGTACATCCTCTTCCTGCCAAACTACTAAATATAGCTTCCAATCATATGTAAGGTCTATGTTTGTGATGATAAGTGAGAAAATGTACAGCCATCTTGTTACTCTTCAATATAGTGCAATCACCCCCCACACACAAGCATAAAGGCAGAGCCAGTGATGCTTATGAAAGAAATTATAGCCAGCTTACTACTCCTGCACTGCAACCCACCCAACACACACACACACACACACACACACACACACACACACACACACACACACACACACACACCACCATAAGCCATAGCAATATCAGGTTTTACACAGATTTCAGCAAATACTGGTACATTAAAATGAATAAAACAACAAAAAGTAGTATGCAGGCTAATGAACGACTGCACTTTAAAACTATTAGGCAAACAGCAAAACAAACCAATGGTCTTAAGAAAGGTGGAAATAAGTTACTTTTTGGAACTTAATTTAGCAAGTAAATTTGCATAGCTAGCTATTGACTGTGAAATTTTATTGTTGATGTAAATGGTCTGAGGAAGCCGCCGGGAAGGTGGTGAACACACTTACCTATTTGTGAATGTTGGCTTAATGGTTAATGTGTTTACCTTACAGACACAAGGTGCAGAGTTTGATTCTCACTTGGGTAATTGGTTAGGCTTAAAAAATGGCCCATAAGAGCAGGTAGTCTAGTATGAACCTACAGCCATATGTCTTACAACCGTTGGTTTGTTTTACTAAATACCAGTACATTGTTCAACACTTGTACTGCCATACCAAATCAGTAACTGATGATTTTTAGTCACCAGGAGTAATTCATACCTGATACTTTCCTTGATTTCACAGAATGATTTTGCCTCATATTTTTGTGCTGTCTTGCATAAAAATGTTACCAGACATTAGACTTTCTAACCTTTTATTGCCCAAAAATGCATATTGATACAAAACATGTCATTCTATTAACTTTTTAAGTGAATTAAAGTAATATTTTAAAAATGATACTGATTTTGAACATTTATTCTGACATTTTTTGGCTTTGCACAGAATTGTTGAGCAAAGAAGTTCAGAGTTAAAGTATCTGATGCCCTACCAGTATTTATAAAACTCAATGAAAGAGAAAACTATTCCTGAATATCAGAAACATCTGTTCTTCTTAAAATCCCTGGTAAGCACTGAGATGGGTCACTCTGGGCTACCGATCTCTAGCACTTACCTCACTCATGTTCATTCAGTGATTATTGGCTTTATTGTAACAGGGTCATATTACAACCCTGTTTACAATAAAGCACATAACTGGAGAATGAATACACTTTTTTTCCTCCTTTTCCTATAACTAGCAGCAGCTTTTGTGGGACCCCACACAGTACAGAATAATTGAGGGGACCCTCATAGCTGTGGGTATTGGGGTGCCTAAAGCCTGCTATTATGTTAGCTGTAGTGGAAAGAATGATCTAGCAGGATTTAACAAAGTCCAGGGCACCATAAAATTATGAAGCCTGCTACTTGACAAAATACCATTACTGCAACCAGAGAATAACTTTACATATTAAAGAAGACATGGTGCTGGTCTCTAGGATTATTCATCCTAACAGTTACGTTTACCTACTTAGTTTATTAACTACTCAAGATTGCTGTACTAGGTTTTGTTGATTTGAAAAACATGTAACAAAATATCAGCAAAGGATAATATGCTGTGATTCGGAGCCTGCAGAATCCAGGGGGCCAACAGCAACTGCAGGGTTCACTGGTGCTTAAGGCTGGCTATGTCCTGCCTGCATGTAGTTCCACAGTGCTCAAGTTTTAGTTTAAAAAAATATTCTTTTAAAGTATAGCAAAGTGCTTGCTTCAAATATAGCAGACAGTTGCTACAGTTTCAAAGCTCAGATTTTAGTTAAAAAGAAAGATATTTTTTACTTTTAAACTGTAGCAAACTACTTGCTACAATGTAGCATGCAACTGCTACAGTTTAGACCACATATTGTGCTCTACAGCACTCAGGATGATAGATGGTCGACTGCAACCACCCCACATTTTGTGCCCAGGGCTGTTGCCCCACTCGCCCCACCTTAACTACATACCTCATCTACTGCAGAAGAGAGTGGGACGCTAAGAACACTGATTTGAGAGTGTTATCAGAAATACAGCACTCTATAGGCAGAATTCATAGAACATGGCAATTTCTTGCTTATGACATCTGTCACATTTTGTATTCTGGATTATTCCAGATAAATTAGAAGTCTACACGAGTCAGCTAATCATTTTATTTATTAAAACTTAGCATGTTACCAAAAGATGGTCCTCTCTCTCTGTGTGTATATATATATATATATATATAAATATATATATATATATATATATATATATATATATATATATATATATATATATATATATATATATATATAGATAGATAGATATATGGATTTTCAGGGCACAAAACTTTTTCAATGATGAAATTGCAAACTTTACCAGCAAAATTGTTTGCAATTAGAAGATAATTTCTAAATTTCCATCAAACTTGAGCATTTGAAGATTCCATATAGCACTGGTGGTAATCACAATAAAATTATAGTGTGACCATGTAAAAAGTGATCAAATCAACATAAATATATTTCCTTCTATAATGATAAACTAATTATGGCACTCCATAGGAAATAAATTAAGGTGCAATAGCAAGCATAGGAAAAATATAGATTACTAATCTCTTATGAGCAAGGAGTTTCTTACTTACTGTTCCTGCTGAAATGTGTTGCTTTAGGTATGGTTTTAGGCAAGAGTATGGAAAATGTATTATTCTGAGTCCCTCATTTTCCATCCTTGCTTGGCTCCCTTCCTATTTATAAAACATAATTTCAGCTTTATATCCACTTTTCTTTATTCTTGAACAGAATAATTTCTGAGAGCTGTTGTGTACACCTAAGACTAAATAATACCAGAAGCCAGGATCAGAAATGAAGTATTTTTGACAGGTGATTTGAAGACTTTAGACCCAAACTTGTCAGCCTTGGCAACTGCAATGTCTCCACCTACTGGCATTTATGGCAGAACTGCTTTAAAAAACTCGTACAGCAATAATTAAAGTACCGCAAAAGCATAATCAAAACTGGGCTTTATTTTTTCTACCTGAAACAAAATGAGATTATAATATGTTTTATTTCGCTGCTAGGATTTAGATTAAGTATACTGACATCCTGCCATATAACTGGCCCTTTACTTCATTCTTATGCAAGCAGATTTTAGCAAGACAAGCATTATCACTTTTTATCCTGCACTCTTCAATGCTAGCAACTGGGCTTATGAATGAGTTAATCAGAAAGACACCTCTGACATCTAACATCACTCAGTTACTTGCTGTAACATTTTTGCAAAACAGGGCAGAAATCACAGCATATAATAAATTTGCTGGTAGGTGTTTCATTTTTTTATTGTTGCTTTTTGTGATATAGTAAAAAAATTGACAAGTTTACATTTGTATTTCACACCAGCTATATTTTATTTTGCTTTTGTTTACCAGGTTTGTCTGACTGGGTTTGGTCAAAAACCCTTTTCAGTGGAGGCCTGGGGAGAGAAGCTCCAACTTATTACAATAATTTTTAAGCAGGCATCCAGTAATGTACATGAACAGACATTAAATTATATGCATTAACAATTACACATGCATTTGCTAATTAGATTTCACTCATATGAAAGTAGAGGCAACTATTACAGTATAAAAGATACTTGTGCATTAGCAAGTGTACTGAGCACCTGAAGGGGTGTATTGGTGGACGCGTCAGACAGACAAAAGATCATGTGATTAGTGTTTAAACTTTCAAAGAAAATGGAGATGAGGAAACAAACTAGGTAGGGCAGGAAATGCTAATAATGTAGTTAAAGAGGTGGGGTGTAAAGCTTGTCTGAGGACAATCATAAGGATTATATTAGAAGTGCAGAGATAGGGGGCAAACAGTGTGAAAAAATAATGGATATAGCTGGGAGATGTTAGCAAAGCTATTCAGATATTGGTGCAGACTGGCTGTGAGATATAGGATTCTGAATGAAGAGAAATGGTTTGACGATAGGGCAAGCTGAATATAATAGTGGCATTTATTTTGGAGATGTACAGAAGTAGATCAATTGATTTGGTGGGTGATGTTTTTGTTGTGTTTAGATAAGCTTGTCTTCTGAATATATTTCAATAGCAGTTGGATATATGCTAATGAAGTTGTAACAGCTTTAGTAATACTGCTAACTGATTGTGTTCAACTCAGATAACATTGTATTTAAAGTGAAATATAAAACCAGGACTTTGTCTAACTAGTTACACAGGTAGATTATGTAGTTCTATTGTCATGGTCAATATTCAGTTCCGTTGTCAATATTCACAGTTTCTGTTGCAGGACTGCACATTTGGCTGGAAATAAAAGTGGATGCAGGCATTGTATTATCATTCCTGAAAACCACTTTATTTTCCATATGTCAGTTTTATTCACACATTTCTGCTGGGCAGAGCCCACAAACAATAAGTAACAAATCAGGAATTTATCAATCTGCCTGCACTGTCAATACTTGAAGTTCTATATATTATCTGCTTCAGTTGTCATTGCTTACATTTGCACAGAAATGTCTTAAACATTGCAGTATAATGGATTTTTATGTCTGCCTTGAAAAAAAATACAGCTTGTCATTGTATCCCAGAGTATGCTTTGGCCTAACTTTTTCTTTTTGCTTTAATTTGTTTCCATTTTGATTACTCGTGTAGAGCACTGATCACAGCATGATTTCAGGCTCTGCTAGGGTTACAACAAAAATACAACAACCAAGAGTGGAACACAAAAGTAGTGCAAACCACTCACAGGAAAAAAATGAGTGATACTTTGAACTTTACAATATGCTGAGTTATACATTTTACAATGGGAAAAGTGGAATCAGAGGAGTAGCAAGAAAAGAGTTATGAGAAGGTTTAAGTTGTATTGGGTAACAACACAGTGTTTAGCAGATAAAGCAAGAGATAAGTAATGGTAAAGAGTGAGATAGCGGATGAGAAAAGAAAAAAAAATGTGTGGGATGGCAGTGAGCAAGGAACATAAGAAACTATGTATATATTTACAAGAAGCAGAAACATAGTGGTAACCAATAGATTAGCAGAATAAAATGGGGTGATGTGTTAAGCAATGAGAACATGTTGATAAATTATATTGCTAAACATCATGTATTTCTTAGTCCTTTCATAATATTCCACATACATATATTCCAATAGTCTTGTGTAGGATAAAATGCTTGCAGATTTCTAATTATAACATCCATCAATCAACTGTCCACCGGCTAGAAGGGTTCTGCATCAGCAGAATGCATCTTCTCATTTTATATCCCATAGTTCTATTGCTTCCTACAAAGTGGACATTCACTTTGCATACCACAGCTCAGTTTAGGTTATGTTATTACTCTGAAATCCAAATCATTTCCTTCTCTGTACTGCTTATGGACACACTCCCAGGTGTATATCACAGTGCCAGTGGCAAAACAGGTAGCACATACTTGCCTTTGATGCAGAGGGCTCCCATCCCATGTAGATGGATTTTACTGCAGCATAAGTGAGGAGCTGCACTCCTCTGTGTGCCGCCCTTTAGATGACATGTTAAACCTAGGTCCCATCTGTTTGAGGTGGTGATGGCTCAGGTGGAGGTAAAAGATCCCACAGCACCCATTGAAAACAGTAGAGGTTCTTTAATTAACACAACATAAACAAAACATTAAAAATAATAATAAAAAGCAAAGACAAGGCTCCAGCTTCTTTCCAAAGGCAGACTGCTTTAATGGCACACACAAGCACTTTCACAGCTTCTTCAGGTGTATGACTACCATCATTAACACACCCTTTTTATACTAAAAAAAATTCAGCTTAAATTAGTTCTTAAAAACATATTACATTTAATTTTCTATAGTTATACTAACTGCTACTTATCTATGCAATAAATACATGCATTCATATATAAAAATTTGTAGTAAAAAATATATAACATTTTTTTAATACTATATAAAGTTAACATAAGTAAGTAACATAGTTATCTACGCAAGGGCCTATTTTTTAGAACAGGTCTTAATGGAATAAAGTCATTAAGGCCATGTCCTACATTGGCCCTGAGCCTCACTATCCATTCTACCTCCATCTCTTCTGTTTTACTTTTAATATCCCCCCTCTCTTATTCTCATAAACTGCCCCCAGTACTCTAAATTTAAAATCATGCTGCATATTGGTTTCTTTTACGTGTTTAGCCAGAGCATTAAAATTACTTTCCTTTCTAATATGATAAATATGTTCTCATATTCTGTCCTTTAGAGGTCTATCAGTTTTTCCCACATATAATTTATTACATATTTGACAGTTAGATAAATAAATTACATGTTTTGAATTACAGTCAGCCTTTGTCCTTAAATAAAGACTTCTCCTGTATCTGGATGCTTGTATCCTGTCTCTGTAGTAATATAGCTGCACCAAGTACATTTATTACATGGTCTAGTCTCTGCTATATTCTGCTGGGCTTTTATTTCTCTAGGTATACAGAGTCTTCTCTTTAAGGACAATTTATTTTTAAAGGTGAATTGTGGAAGGGAACTCAAAAAAATTTTATTTGTTCATCTGTGGTTAAGATGTTCCAGTACTTATTTACAAAGTGTGTGTATTCCCGAATATTTCTAGAATAACTAAAACATATTCTTAAATTATTCCTACTCTGATTCTTATTTCCATCTATCATATTCACTAAGGGTCCTGAAAAATAAGGCTTAGCCCTATTATTTCTTAATTTTTCTATCTCCCTTGCACTCCTTTTTATTGTATATTCATTATATCCTCTCTCCATTAATTCATTACTAGTAACATGTACCTGATGCTCAAAGTCTTCCTCTTTCACATTCAACCTAGAGGCTCTGTAAAATTGATTTTGTACAACATTTTTAAAAATAAAATTAGGATGCATGCTATCCTTACTTAGTAGCTTATTAACATAACAATCCTTCCTATACATTTTAGTACTTAAAATATAGTTTTCATCTTTGGTGACTGTAATGTCCGAAAAGTTAACTTCCTTCTGGGACCATACTTCAGTAAATTTAAGGAAATTTTTAGAACTGTTCAAATATGCTATAAACTCATTCAATTGTTCTACAGTACCATTCCGCAAAAAGAAAAGGTAGTCCACAAATCTGCGGAAAAATACATTTTTTTCTTTAAAAGGACCACTTTCTATGCATTCATTTTCCCATACTGACATAGCAATGTTCGCATAGTTATTGGCGCACAATGTACCCATCACTATGCCATTACTTTGCCAGTAAATGCTTTCTCCAAACATGAAAATATTGTTCTCTAAAACCAAATATAATAAAGCTTCTATTAATTCAACTTCATTTTTCCCAAAGATTCCTGATTCCACCACCATTTTTGTGACATTGTTAACTCCTACAGCATTAGGAATTACCATAAATAACAATATTACATCTAATGTCACTAATAAACATTTCTCTATTTCTTGCCTTTCTTTAACATATATGGAATATAAATCCCTTATAAAATGTTCTGTATCCTTTAGAATGTACCTAGATGTTTTTAAAAGGGGGTTCAGTTTCTTCTCTAAATAAATTGATAAGGGTTCAGTACACCAATTTCCACCCGCTACAATAGGTCTCATAGGGGGGTCATTTTTATGTTTATGCAATTTGGGTTGACCTTGCATATTAGGAATGGTTGGATTAGTCATCTCAAAATATTTAAAAAGACCCTCATCCATAAGACATTGAACTTTAAGTTACTTTAGCTTACTACTAACTTTATTCACCATTTGCTTAACTTGTGTGCTTCTAATCGGCTCATAGAACCGTAAATCATTTAACATACCATACATTTTATCTTTATATGCAAGTCTATCTAATACCACAATCTGGCCTCCCTTATCTGCTGGTCTTATTATAACATGTGGGTTATGCTGTAAATCTAACATAGCTTTGAATTCATTCCTTGTTAAATTGTGCCATTTATATTTATTCTCTTTACACTTTTGTTTGTAATATACTTTATAAAAATCATCTAAGCACAACTGTTCAAAGGCATTTATAAGTGAATGTTGTTTAGGTATGAATAAACTAGTTTTTTTAAACATGCAATCTTGACTTTCATTATTTTCAAACATCATTTTAAGCATGATATTTCTTGTAAACATTTTCAAATTCAAAACTACATCCGTAATGTCAGTTTCAGCTGCAGGTATAAAGGAAAGTCCTTTTTGTAGTAAATTAATTTCATCCTTCGATAGTACATATGCTGATAAGTTAACTACTAAGTTTTTGTTTTGTTGAACTCCTTCTTTATAGTATAAGGACTCACCCTGTTGTCCTGTAACTTCCTTTTTCCTCTCGTTGCACTCCTTCCTCTTTGCTGTTGATTCTCCCCTCTGCTCAGCGACCTTTCTCTGATAGGTAGCGGAAACATTAGCAGCATTCTTTTTTGATGCTGTATAGGCCCCGATTCCAAAAAAGAAGATTGCTGGTTATGTAGCTGTCACTTCATGCTACCTTCTTCTCCATTGTGATGCATTTCTGCAGTCACTGCAGTATTCTTCCTTCTAACTCCCTGTGATGTTACTTCCTGTATATTGTCATTGGTTACATTTTCCACATTAGGCTGGCCCTCTAATTCATCTTGCATCTCCATAGTATCAGGGACTGGAATTAAGCCCAAATGTCTATTGTTGATGGAAAAATCTGTAATATTATTAGGATGATTTGCAACCGGTACTGTATTTAACATTAAATCACGAGGCCAAGTGAAAAAAATGACCTAGTGCATAATCTTTACAATCTCTTTCTAATTTCTTCAACTTGGTTTGAGCCAATTTTCTAGCATAACAGTTAACGTTATTCATAGAATCATCCAACAATTTGGTAGTTAATTCTGAATCATATTTATCACAGATAGAGCGATATTTGATTTTGATTGTGTCTATTACATTATATGCTTCTTTCTTGGCGGATTCAATTAGTAGTCTTAAATAACCCAAACTTGGGTTCAGATTTAACTTCTGCCATTCACTTAGTAACATGGGATCACAAGGATTCTGTGCTGGCATTTTCAGGATCCTTAACCCACGAGGTATAATGTTTTCTGTCACACAAACCTCAAGGTGGAATCTTTCGTATTCTACCCTTTTTAGCTGAAATAGTTCTTTTTCTAAAGCCAAAATGTCACTTTTCATTGCTATAAAGTACATGTTGGCAGATTCAATTCCTTCTGTTTGCAAGGTGTTGTTCAACAATGGATTAGTTATTTTGCTCACCTTACTCACAAATTGGTTAACATTTGATTCAGTCCATTTACTGCCAAGATGTATGTTGTAATCCAGTTCAATGGTTTCTATATCATCCATTCCGGCTGCCATTCTTCTGGTTTCGTTGGAAAACAGATAACTCCACAATATGAAAAAAACAGCCCAACACCAACCAGGTATCTTTGCTTAAAGCATGTAGCAGAAAAACAACTAAAAAATAATAATAAAAAGCAAAGACAAGGCTCCAGCTTCTTTCCAAAGGCAGACTGCTTTAATGGCACACACAAGCGCTTTCACAGTTAGCTTCTTCAGGTGTATGACTACCATCATTAACACACCCTTTTTATACTAAAAAACATAAAGCTTAAATTAGTTCTTAAAAACATGTTACATTTAATTTTTTATATTTATACTAACTGTTACTTATCTATACAATAAATACATGCATTCATATGTAAAAATTTGTAGTAAAAAATATATAAAAATTGTTTACTACTATATAAAGTTAACATAAGTAAGTAGCATAGTTATCTACGCAAGGGTCTATAATGGAATAAAATCATTAAGGCCATGTCCTACATTGGCCCTGAGCCTCACTATCCATTCTACCTCCATCTTTTCTGTCTTACTTCTAATATCCCCCCTCTATTATTCTCATAAACTGTCCCCAGTACTCCAAATTTAAAATTATGTATTATTGTTATATATGAATACATATATTTATTGTATAGATAAGTAACAGTTAGTATAAATATAGAAAATTAAATGTAATATGTTTTTAAGAACTAATTTAAGCTGAATGTTTTTTAGTATAAAAAGGGTGTGTTAATGATGGTAGTCATACACCTGAAGAAGCTAACTTTGAAAGCGCTTGCATGTGCCATTAAATCAGTCTGCCTTTGGAAAGAAACAGGAGCCTTGTCTTTGCATTTTATTATTTTTTAGTTGTTTTTCTGCTACATACTTTAAGCAAAGATACCTGATTGGTGTTGGGCTGTTTTTTTCATAAACAAAACATTGTTTACATATTTACATAATTACAGGTACACACACACACACACACACACACACACACACACACACATATATATATATATATATATATATATATATATATATATATATATACATGCCTATATGCTCTCATCATTATTCTTCCATAACCTAATGCCACTACTTCTTCCACAACCATAATTCTAATTTTTTGCAATATAATAATGCAAAATCCAATTCCCATTAAAACATGTCATACAGTCTTTCATTGTCAATAATCCATATTACATAAAATAAATTCTTATCTACCCTTCTCATGTATTCTTTCTTCCTTCTTGTTTCTATACTATCCATACATAATCATAGTCATATCTATATTGTTTAGGTCATTAATATTTTCAAAAACATTTTCTTCACCCAACATTTTCTAGAGTTTATCTACTCTTTTACATTCCAAAACAATCATGCTCTATTGTTTCTTCCTCCTCACTAAATTAGCATTTCAACTCTCTGTTGATATGGCATATTTCCCTTTTATCACTTCTTCTGGTAATTTTTCCCATGGATTTGCATAATAATATTGTTTAATTACATTATTATACCACATCTGTGTAGTCTTCTCTATATCATCAGTTTTTATTTTCCATGTTAATATGTGATTTTGATAATTTTTAATTTCTGCATTTATATAATTTGTATCTCTTTTTCTTAATGTTACCATCCCACAATTTTTGTACTTTAAATATTTTCACTTTTAATTTTTCATTCTCTTTATTTACCCACTTTAATATTCAATACAAGTTTAAAGAACCAGAATAAACAACTGGATTTAAAAATACCACTCTCCCTTCATCTTTACTCTTATTCAACATATCTCTTCACGGGGTTTAATCTTGAACCCCATATGAAAGAAAACACTAGTTGTGCAGTGGACAAGTATGCTATATTCTTATTAAAATAGAATTCACCAGATAAAGGTTTTTCTTGAATGTTAATCTATAAGTCTTCCACATAAGGCATATTTCTTTCATTTCTTTTATCAAACCCTCCTGTTATTTCATAACTACATAATTTTCCCAAATTTTTACTCCTAAAAAGATATTACATTAACTGAAAAATACACCCCTCTAATTTTCACAATATCACTCAAACCCTTACTTTTATCTTTATATAAAGTCATTCCCATTTCTTTAAACACCCGTTCAGACTAGCCAGCACTTCTCTAATCCACATTTTATTCTTAGAAGCCACATCTATATCATCTGCATATGTCAAAACTACTGGATTTACCACTTTCTTTTGCATCACATATTTAACAGCATTAATTTTATAAGCTACTTCATTCATTATCACATTCATTATTAATGCAAACAATATCCCACTCATGGGACATCCTTGTCTTATACCACAATTGATAAATATTTCTTTACTCAGTCACATATTCATTAACACTCTCATTCCATTATTTTGATATGCTGACATACACACTCGCCTAATTATATTACCTATTCCATACTTTTCCTTAAAGTCCCACAAAGCATCATGTCCTACTCTATCAAATGCCTTACTAATATCACCTACCACATATCTTCCCTTTTACTTATATCTACCACCATTTCTTGAACCACCCATAATAATGTCTGGCACCACTTCCCTTTTATAACATATATACTTTCTTCCATAATGTCTTTCACCATTCCTTCCATTCTCCTCTGTATTGCTCCCATAAAAATATAGTCTGTGTTATTTAATATGATAGACCTCCATTTTTTTGTTTCATTCTTTTTATCTTTCCTCCATATAAATTTTAATATCCCACTATGTAACTCTTCACAAATAAACTCCTTTCAGCCACTCATTCAACATATTTACAAAAGACTGTCTTTGCCAGTCCCTTAATTTGTTGAACATTCCATACCCTATACCATCAGGACCTGGTGCTGAATCAACATTTACTTTCCTAAGTGCTTCAACCAATTCATTACTATTCATTTTTTTCCAAATTCTTTCTTAACTCATTCTTGATTTTTTTTTTCCTTTTATCCTTATACATATTTTCTACATGCTGTACTAGGATACACATAATTTTCTCCTGTGTTCTTTTTACCTCTACTTTCACATTTTAATTTCCCTCATTATACTAATATCCTCCTTTACAATTTTACCCAAATATGCAGACACCTCCTCCCTTCTCCCTTGTAAATAATCTGTGCTTTAACAGTAATGTCTTATTTTTTTTTCAATTTCTTTTATATATTTCTTTTCAGTATCATAATACTATCTTGTATTCATCTCTAAATTCTCATACATTTTTATATACCTTTCCATTTTCTCTTCTTTTGTTACATCAACCTGCCATTAAAAAATTATACTTCTTTTTAAATTCAATCCACCATGCAGACCAATTTTATAAAACTTCTTCATGGTTATATGATCCCTCCATAACTGCAGTGCTTCCCTCTTTCCAAATTCATCCTATAATTTTATATTTATTCTTTTTGTTCCTATTCCTATGTTAATGAACTTCCTTTCTTTGATAACTTCCATCTATATTGCTGAATGATCAGGAAAAAAGCTGTCTCTTCTGTATTGTCATATGCTACACCCAAACTTCACGATATTACAAAATAATCAGTTTCAAATCCAATTGCCCCTCTTCTATATGTTCATTGGCTTTTATTCCACACAACTAATTTGCCACATTTTATCACTTCTTGTAGTTTTTTGCATCTTTATCTTTCTTTATACATTTTCCCCTTAAATCACAATGAAAGTCCACTGTAGTTATAATGTTCATGTTAACCACCACATGATCTAATGTTTGATTAAACAGACTCCCTTTTTCCTTGCCATTTCTATATGCATCTAATGCTATAATTCTATAAACATATTTTTCAAACTCACATCCACAATGATTAACCTTCCTATCCTTATCAACATCACATTTAATATTTTTACTGTTATTTTTACACAATAGAAAATCCAATCACTCCAGAACATCATTCCTAAATTCCATATTATTTTTCCACACCACATTTTTTTTCTTTTTGCAATCTTTGTTCCCTTGTCAAGAATCTTACATCCTCAATAGGAATAATATTTATGTCATATTTAGCACACATTCCAGTAACCACATCCTTCTTAATGATGTCATTAATATTACTGACATTTACTGAAAGCACTCTAAATTATTAATTTTACTTCTTTTTAAGTTTAAGGGAAGTATTTTAAATTTTCATTTTCTTATTCTTTTTATTCTTTCCCCAATTAGATTTTTTTCTGAGTTTATATTAAACTATTTCTTGATTATCATAATCCAATTTTTCACTATTTTCCTTAAGTGAAACACATCTAAAACTACTCATTACCTTCCTTTTTAAAATTTGGTGATGTATTTTTAAATCTTCTTTTCCACATCCTTACCCTAGCATCTATAAATTTATTTTCCTAAAATCCTTTATAATGGTTTCACAAACAAGTGACTTATCACTTTCAGTTTCTTCTTCATTTTCAACACTCTCAAAAAAGCTACCTTCAGCATCCTGAAATATAACATTTTATGTAAGTCATCTTGTATTACTTCATTCTCTTTTTATTAACACTTACTTTCCACTTTTCCCTTACTTCCGCATTACTTTTAGACATTACAGTTCCTTCTTCATTATCCTGTTCAACATTATATTGCTTAGTCATTTTACAAACAAACTAAAAATGCCTTTCGCTTTTACATATTGTACATTCCTTTGTACATTTATTCATCATATGACCACCCCCTGCATTAATTACATTTTATTTTTGTTTTGTATACTCATTTATCAAATGAATGAAGTCCCCACAAAAAATAAAAAAAAAGTTTTCAGCTGTTCCAAATACCTAATTGTTCCTGTGCTATCATCTACATAGAAAATATTTAGAAAACGCTGTATCACATATTTTTCATATAGGTTCATAGGTGTGTATTAGGCTAATGGCCCTGGACTGTTTACAAGCCTAGCCCATAGGATTACCCTGACATTGTGCCACCCGACCTTAGTTTCCAGCACCTCTGTCAAGTACAGCCACTGGAGTGATCCCAGAGGTGATTTTTTTATTTCCCATCCACTCATCAAGATTTCTTTTGAAGAGGGCCAGTGAGGTGCTCTGTTTGACATGTATGGGAAGTCTGTTCCATAGTATGGGCAGTCTCTGGGTTATGAACCTGTCCCTCCAGCATGTTCTGTTGATTGAGGTAATGAGGTTGAGGTCTCTGGAGCATGTGGTGTAGAGGGATTGGGATCTCTTTAGATGTAGCATTTCTAACAGAGCTGGGTCAGACATGGCTTTGTAAGTCAAGCAGAGATTGCCTCTAAGTAGGCAAAATGCAACAGAGAATAGTTGAAGTTTTTTGAGTTTGTCCATATAGTACAAGTGTTTAAGGCCTAGGATCCTCTTTGTGAGATACTTTTGCAGCCTCTCCAGTTGTTGCAGGTGTCCAGTGAGGTACATGCCAAATGGGGCATTGTACTCAATGATTGGCCTAATGAGGAAAGAGTAGAGGGAGACAATGACCTCTTTCTTCCTGGATGCAAAACCCTTAGTAATGAGATGTGCCACATAGAAGGACTTTCTGACCACAGTGGCAGTGTGGTGGTCAAAAGAGAGGTTGCTGTCAACCTGTGTTCCCAGATCTCTTATAATGCCTTCTGTGTTCAGTGGACTACCATCAATGTGGTAGTTCATGGGAATTGGGTTTTTCCCAAACGGGATGATGACACATTTTTTGGCATAAGGCCATGGTTCTGACACCAGTTGTTGGTCTTAGTGAGGCCTTTCTGTAGGATGTCAGCATCACTTGGGGAGTTAATAATGGCTCCCAACTTACAATCATCTGGGAACTTTGTCAGCCAGAGTCCCTCTGTGTTGGCCTGGACTTCTGAGAAGTAGATACCAAACAGGAGAGGACCCAAGACTGATGCCTGTGGGACTCCACTCATGACTGGTCGGCAGTCTGACTTGAAGTCAGCTACTTTGATACTGTGGGTTCTATCTGTGAGCCACTTTGCAACCCACCTAGTGATATAGGGGTTGATGCCTAGCTTAGTGAGTTTTTCTATGATTCCTGAGTGGGGAATGGTATCAAGGGCCTTGGCCAGATCAAGGTAGGCTGTATGAACCCCCTTGCCATCATACACAGCTCTGATGACTCACTCAAAGAAGTTGACCAAGTTGAGCAGGCATGATCTACCCTTCACAAAACCAAACTGTGTGGGATCCAGAGTTTGGAGATTCCCTATATCCTTGTTTAATGTGTCCGTGATGATGCATTCCATAGCTTTGCATATCAGACTTGTCAGGCTAATGGGGTGATAGTTCCCAGGATCTGTAGTAGCTCCTCCTTTCTGGAGAGGGATGACTACAGCATTCTGCTATTCGGTAGGGGCAAAGCCTGAGGTGAAGCTGTGATTGAACAGGGCACACAAGTGAGGTGCCAGTTTACTCTGTAGTTCATGTAGAACACAGCTAGGGATATTGTCATGTCCCATAGAAGGTGTATTCTTGGCCTTGGACAGTGCTGTTTTAACCTGTTCAGCAGTAATATTGGGTCCCTGGGAATCTATTGGTATTGTGATTGGTCCTTTGGGGGGAATGGTAAAGTTGGCACTGAATCTGTCGGCTAGTATATTCGCAATATCTGTTGGCTCGATATAGGAGGTATCATTGTGCAGCAGCTCAGAGCAAATCTGGGTATTGCCATGGAGGTTCTTTACATAACTATAGAAGGCCTTTTGGTTGTCTTTAAGATCAGCTGCAATTCTGTTTTCATAGCTAGCTTTAGAGGATTTGATGAGGGATCACAATTTTTTGTTGAGGCTGAAAAGGGAGTTTTTCCAGTCTTGGGACTTTACCTTATTCTGAATTAGTTTCTTCCTTCTGTTGTAGAGTTTGTTTATGGCAGGAGACCACCAGATTGGCTTCCTTTTTTTGGAGGAGAGCATCTTGGTTCTATTGGGTATGGTGAGATCCATGCATTTGTGTGCATGGTCGTACAGTGCATTGGTGCATGATTTGGTGGTCATGCAACTATTCTCCATTTGCATGGGTGGCGTGAAGTTAGTCACCTCTGTTTTTAGGAGCCCAAAGTTAGCTTTGGAGAAGTTTTTCATGGTGGTTACCTTTGTGGGGGGGGTGGATTTCCAAGGTGATTAGTTTGTGGTCAGATCTGACCAGGTAGGATATGACTATTGGTGTAGAGCAATGGTCACCCATGTTAGTAATGACCAGGTCAAGGATGTGGCTACTTCTAGTGGGGTAAGAATGAGCAGGTCCAGGGCATTGGAATTAATGAATTCCAGGAAACGTTGGGCAAGTGTATTGGTACATGAGTAGTTTTCCCAGTTAATGGAGGGGTAGTTGCCGCCCAGTATGAGAGTGTTAGGTTGGACCCTGATATTCTCCAGGGTGCTTAGGAATGTGGAGTGAGTGTCCTGGACAAAGTTGTGGACCTATACCGGGCTGTGACCTGAATCGCTGTCTTACCCAATGTTAGCTGCACCTGAAGTATCTCTGATGCATTATGTTGTTTCACCTGTCTGGAGGTGTGCGCATCCTTTATGAATATGGAAACACCACCACCTTTGGAGCTTATATTTTAAAATAACATCCACTTCCACTCACCACTCTATTATTATACCATGGATCCAGATAGGAGAAATTCCTTTGTTGAGGTCTGAAGTCAGTGCCTAAAACATAAGACTAATATAAAGATATCTCCATTTTTTTCTCCCACCCAGTTGTTGTTGTTTTCTTAAAACTTGGTGGCTTTTGAGCTGCCCGCCTCTAATATAAATTTGATATTGGACACTCCTCACAGTCCCATTGAACCAGCTTATTCTATTGTGTACAGTGAGATGATTTGGGAAGGCCCACCCCTTTAGTTTGTTAACCTTGACTTGTCATCTCTTTTCCCCCTTCCTACTTAATTAAACAAAAAAAAAAGAAAGAAAGAAAGAAAAGAAAAAAGAAGAAAAAAACTTTATTCAGCTGCTTTTACTGTAATTGCATCCCTTAGTTTCTTAACCTTGAATTATCTTCTGTTTCCTCCCTCCCTTCCTACTTAACTAAAAACAAAACAAAAAAAATATTAATCTGCTTTTACTGTTTTGATGTCTATTCCTACTTTATTAATTTATTTGCTTTTACTGCTTGTTCTTGTAGTGTTCAATTGCATTTATTCTGCTGCATTTATTGTGGCTTGTTAGTAGCCTGATTAAGTTGTAATTGTTACTGTAAGTGTCTTAGTTTTGGTTAAAGGACTTGGGTTTCAGGCCAGATATTTTACATCAAGAAGGTTTGTGGTCTGTACTCTTGTGGGAGGAGAGGGTAGACTCTGTCTTTCTGAGCTGGGAATTGCAGGAAGATAGCCTATTGTGCTTGTTGTTCTAAGTGTCTTTCTTCCGTTTTAAGCACTTGGGTTCCAAACCAGTTATTTTACATTAGGAAGATTTGTGGTCTAGGTTCTTGTGGCAGGAGAGTATAGCCTACACCCTTCTGAGCTGGGAATTTCTGATTGAAGGCTTTTTGTGTATGTTATTCTGAAAGTGTCTTAGTTCTGCTTTAAGCACCTGGGCTCCATACCAGTTACTTTACATTGGAATGGCTGTGGTCTAGACTCTTATGGCAGGAGACTGTGGCCTAAACCCTTCTAAGCTGGGAATTGCTGGTGAAGGCTTATTGCGTCTGTTATTCTAAGTGGATTTATTCTGGTTTAAGCACTTGGGTTCCAAACCACTTACTTTACATTAGGAGGATTTGTGGTCTAAACTCATGTGGCAGGAGAGGATAGCCTACACCCTTTTGGCTGGAAATTGCTAGTTGTAGGCCTATTGTGTCTGTTATTCTGAAGCACTTGTGCTCCAAAACTATTTGTTTTACATTAAGAAGGTTTGTGATCTAGACTCTTGTGATGGGAGAATGTGGTCTATACCATTCTATGCTAGGAATTGCTGGTGAATTGCTGCATTATTTAAACTGCCTTCTAAGGTTGTGACTGTGATTTTTTTCCACTTTGAATTTCTAGTACTTCTGCATTTTATAGCAGAGGTTAGATTCAGACTCACTGAATCTAGACTGTTTGGTATCACTTGAGCACTAAAATCAGCTCTTCACTAAGATACTGAAATATCTGAGGCATCCAATGCTAAATGACTATTTTTGCTCTAATATTGTACTTTTAATTTGTATTTGAATTTCACTGTCTGTTTGAATTGTCTGAACTATTTGTGGTTACATTTTACTGTACACTGTACTAGTTCAGCTGTAGTACTGCCCAGTTCCATGTTTGCTATTTCTGGGTCTGTTTTGTAACATCTGAGCATCAACTTCAAGCCACCTTTGTTGGTAAAGGCCCTTCTGCACCCTTGTGTGAGGAGAGTGCTGTCTGGGTCCCATTTAATCAGGGGTGATTTGACTAGAGCTCAGAGAGACCATTCTTATTGGCTAGTCTGAGTTAAAAAGAGTATTTTCTTGTTTTATTTAAGCCCTGCATTTGCACTTGTTTGAGTGTAGCACTCCATCCTGCATTACCGTGTAGTGGTGGTTACAGCTGGTGGTTATAGATGAAAATGTTTTGTTTGTTACATTTTCCCTTAGCACTTTGCTTGTGGTTCCTCAGAGGTTTCTCTCGGCCCTGCTCTGCTATCAGGTGGAACACTAAGCCTAGCCTCAGAGATACCAATACACCTCTCACCCACTAGCCACCGCTAAGTCTGACCTCTTTTTCTAATCATATAAATTTATCTATCACGATGGACAGACAATTTCTCACTGTATCTCCAGCCAGCTTGGTCAATGTGGGCATCCTGAGGCAGTGTAGAAACTGTCCCATGTTCATCGACAGTCCTCTACTCCTAGTACACACAAACACAATGTGTGAGAGATGTAGCTATATTAAGAACCTTGAATCCATGCTCCCTCGCACATCAGTCAGTACATATGACAATGAGCAGGTTGCCAGTATGTACAGCCCACCTCCTACTCCACCCAAACCCACATCACACATACATATGCGGAGGTCTTCACCAAAAACATAGCTAAACACCAGAGACCTCCCAAACACTAACACAAGCACGCTACACACAAAACTTCCTCTACAGAACACATTACATTTAACAGCTCACACACCAGTCTCTTACCAGTAAACCCTTATGGCAAAACACAAAATCAGATATATTAGTCATAGGTGATTCCTTCATGAGACACACTGATGTCCGTCTCACCAAGCTGGATAAGGAAATGGTCACGGTCAGCTGTCTGTTAGGTGCCAGGATACGCCATATCAAACATGCACTCAGGTCTCTCAACAACAGATACTGTTATGACTCCATCATAGTCCATGCTGGTGTGAATGACTTCAGCTGTACCTTTCTGGACTATATGAAGAGAGACATGACTGGGCTCTCAGACTATGTGTCTCAGGCAGCTATGCCCCTAGCCTAAGCAGCACTTTATCTTCATCTAGAATGATACCTCAATACAAACAGAAAATTATTGACTTCAATAATTCGCTTAGCTTTAGGTGTCCTTCTAAGGGGATCCACTATCTATCAGCCTGGGACAACATGATTGACAGACCTCGATGCTTTGCCAGAGATGGTCTTCATCTGTCATACCTGGGATTTTGACTACTAGCTAAGGTTCTTGCCACTCCCATAGTGCATTTTTAGGCAGTGTCTCAAGAACAAAATTCCCAAAGTAAAAACTACATCTAAAAACAACCTCAGGGTTTTGCTGCTAAAAGCTAGGAGTTTCAACACAAAACTGCACTCACTGGAAGTTGTCCTCACCTTGGAAGACACAGACATTTGTGCAGTCACTGAGACCTGGTTCAAGGTTGTGGAGAGCACCCCAGCCATACTGGGTTACACCTCCTTCCACACATTCAGACCTCAAACTGAAGGTGTGAAAACTAAAGGGGGCAGTGTATCAATATTCATTAAAGATAAATACATGACTGGCTAAACAATATAACTCCTTGGAGAGACTTCAGGTGCAATTAACTGTTGGTAGGGCACCTATTCAAGTCATTGCCAGCTACAGGACTATCTCCAGGAATCAGGACACCCACTCTGCCTGTTTGGATCTACTTCAGTCTATCAAGATGCATCCAAACACCATGGTTTTGGGTGACATTTACTACAAATCCATGGATTGGGTAAATTACTTGTGCTCAAACCTCATTTGCCCAAGGTTCCTCCGCTTTGTTAACTCCAATGCCCTGGACCAGCTGGTTGACATCTACATGAGTGGTGCCAACATCTGGTGCTCACCAATATGGGCGACCACTGTACCATCCCCACTTTGAGGTCCTCTCCAGTGAGATCTGACCACAATTTGGTGTCATTCAAAGTAACTATCACACCTAACCCCCCCCCCAGCAGCAACTAAACCAAAACACTTCTCCAAAGCAGATTATAACCTCTTACAGTATGGTATAAATAACTTCACTGCCCCTCCTCCCTCAGATGGAACTGGCAACTATGCCAAACTGTACACCATTGCTTTATACAAACATCTGTATAACTGCATTGACTCGGCCATACCTGTTAGGACCAAAACAAGCTCCTCAAGGAACATCAAACCTGCCTGGTGAACAACTGCCATTAAAAGGCTTTACAATAACAGGAAGAAATTTTTGTCTAAAAGTAAGAGAAATCAAGTCCTCATAAACTGGAAACACTGCCCCCTCAGCATAAACAAGCAAATAAGACTTCTTGTGAAGTCCTCCAAAACAAACTACGAGTCCAAATTAGCTTCCTCAACAAAGGACGTCCACAAGGCATTCTATAGTTACTTCCATAACCTAAAAGGAAAGGCCAAGATTTGTGCAGAACTGGTAGTTAATGATACCACATATACTGAGCCTGTGGACATAGTTAACCTGTTGGCCAACAGGTTCTGTGAAAACTTCACTCCCCTGTTTCCACCAAACGTATCCCATGACATCCCTACCACCTGTTCCCTACCTTGTATCTCTAAAGAGCATCTCATAAATCCTCTCTTAAGGCCAAAAACACAACATCTATGGGACCTCATAACATCCAAGGGTGCGTCCTACATGGGCTCCAACATGAATTAGCAACACCATTGGGTACTCTTTTCAATCATAGTCTAAGCACCGGCTTCATACCAGCTGAATGGAACACAGCCACCATTATTCCCTTGCAGAAAGGTAGTGCCTCCACTGACACCAGGAACTATAGACCTATTAGCCTGACTAGTCTTATCTGCAAGGCCATGGAGCGAATCATCATGGACCTTATCAACAAAGATATAAGTGATCTCCAAACACTTGACCCTACTCAGTTTGGATTTGTTAAAGGGAGATCATGCTGGTTAAACCTGGTGGACTTCTTCAAGACAGTCACCAAGGCCCTGGATGAGGGGAAATCTGTGCATACAGCCTACCTGGACTTAGTCAAAGCATTTGACACTATCCTCCACTCAGGCATAATTGATAAACTCACCCAGCTAGGCATCAACCCTTATATCGTTACATGGGTTGCTAACTGGCTCACTGATATAATTCATATAGTCAAAGTATGGGAATCCACCTCCAACAGCAGACCTATAACCAGTGGTGTTCCTCAGGGATCAGCCGTGGGACCTCTACTGTTTGGAATCTGTTTCTCTGAAGTACAAGCAAAAACTAAGGGTCTGCGGCTGAAAAAGTTTCCTGATGATTGCAAACTGGGAGCAGTCATTGAATCTCCAAATGATACCAATGTCCTACAATAGGGTCTTAAACAAACAAATGATTGGTGCCAAAGTCATGGCCTTAAACTCAATGCAAAAAATGTATTATCATTTCTTTCAGTCAAAGTGATGTTCCTGCTAATTATCACATCAATAGCAACACCTTAAGTATGTACTCAGTGGTGAGAGACCTGCGCACACAGGTTGACAGCAGCCTTATCTTTGACCACCATGTCTCCACAGTGATAAGAAGGGGATTCTATATTGCTCACCTTATAAGTAAGGGCATTGCCTCCAGAAAAAAAAGAAGTTATAACCTCCCTGTACTCTAAACTCATCAGGCCAATAATTTAGTTCAACGCCCCTTTTGGTATGTGCCTTTCTAAGCACCTGCAGCAATTGGAGATACCACAAAGGTTCCTCACAAGGAAAATTCAAGGTCTTCAGCATCTGTCCTATGTGGATTGTCCGAAATCACTGGCAGTTTATTCTGTTTTATACGGACTACTCAGAGGTGATCTCTGCTTTGCATATAAGGTAATCTCTGACCATTCGTACTGGAAATGCTTCATATCTGAAAGTCAAATGGTACATAGGTTACTTGCTCTAAAGACCTTAACTTAGTATGTGACATTAATAAAACCTGCTGGAGGGGCAGATTTGTCTCCCAGAGGTAGCACACCTTTGGAACAGACTTCTACTTCATGTCAAACAGAGGACCTCATTGGCCCACTTCAAACATAATCTGAACGATCGGCTGGGTGCCTGTAAATTCACCCTGGGGGTTCCACCTGTGTCCCTCTTAGACAGGTGCACTAGGTGTTGATCATGGAAATAAGGGTAAGAACTTGGCTAGGCTTGTAAGGACCCTAGGGCCATTAGCCTAGTAACTTTCTTTGATCCTATGATCCTATGATTCTGTTTTGCCTATATAAAAACAGTTACAATCTGTACAAAATGTGATATAGATTAAGCCTGAAGTGTTACACGTGATGTAACTGAAGCATTCAATGTTAGAAGTTGATCATTATAAATAATTGTTACTGTAGAATCATCCCAAACATATTTACACTGATTACACATAACATAATGTGTGTGTTTAACCACTTGATAACTACTTTCCAAATTATTAAGTTTATTAGATATCTCCAAAATGTCTCTTAAATGTTTACATCTTTCATAAACAAGCCTGGGCTTTTCGCCCAGTATTTTAAACATAGTGGGGTCAGCCTTGAACATAGCCCAGCTTTTCTCTATAATTTTTTTTAGAATGAATAGAATTGTTACAAAATTGTAAACCCATTGCCGTTTCATGAATAGATGGATCCTGAAGAGACTCACATGCATTATTTATATTATTGCAGCCTAACAGTGGTTTAAATCCTATATTTCTTGCCCCCTTAACCTCTATAACCACTCATTCCAAGAGGTGTTTTATATCCCCTTTGTTTAAACATATTGTAAAGAACTTCCACTTTCTGAAGAAAAACATCTTCTTTACATGTTATTCTAGATAATCTCACCAGCTGCCCTTTAACATGGCTCATTTTTTGTTTCTAACAATGGTAACTCTTAAAATGCAGATAAGATTTTGAGAAAGTAGGTATCCTATGGAACCTAGAAGAAAAAACACCTTGTTCCTTTACCAAACTTACATCGAAGATATCTACACGATCCACCCAATCTCAAAAAAAAAAAAAAATGCAGTGGAGTTTATATATTCCAAAAAGAAATAAAAAGTTGTGTCTCGATATTACTCCAAAAATACAAATACTATCCAAAAATCTAACATTTTGCACCAACAACTAGTGTATGGTGAATTAAATACATAGTCTTCTTCTTACTTTAACATAACCATATTTGCGTAAATTGGGGTGCAAGCAGTATCCATAGCAAACCCTTTATTTCTCTAAAAAAATCTTCACAGTATAAATAGTTGTGTTCAAGTGCTAATTCCATTAAATTAGTGAACAATTCACTTTTAGTACTGTTCAAAAATTTGCATAGACATAAAATATCATGGAAAATAAGAAACACACTGATGGGCTATACCAGAAAAAAAGATCCAGTATGTCAATGGTCAGAAAGGAAATTATTTTCATTCCACGTTTCATCAAAAATTTATGCTTGAAAACTCCAAGAATGTGTAAGAATATGGCTCCACTTAGTTTGGAAGGTGTTAACAATCCTGTCAATAAATACCATCAAAAGGTAGGTCTTAGAGCATTGAGCTGCCACTACAGGTCTTAAAGGTGGATCCTCAATGTTTTTTTCTGTATTTGTGGTATAGTGGGAACTCTGGGAAGTATATATGCAAGTTTTGGTTGTATTTGTTTTCAAACCTTACTGCTTTTCATGGTTCTTATGTGATAAATGGGTTGGTGGGCAGCTTATACAATGCCATGCACTTGGTGGCTGGAGACATTGATTTTGGTAAGATTTCAGAAGATTTTACCAACTTGATTGCGTTACTTACCTAGATTGTGAACAGTGACAACATCAGATGTTTAGGTATACTGACCAATCAGGAGCCAGGATCTAATCAGGTTGATGAATGCACCTTATGTAGTAAAGGACACATTTCTTCTGGGTAGCAATTACCAGTATCCCATCTATGAGCAGTACATCATAAACTGCTGTTATGAGTTACAACCACATACCATTAAAGTAATGGATAAGATGTTTTAAAACCTGAGATATATTGTGATAAAGATTAACCCCTTCTGTAAGACATTTGGCATTCTTGTGTTAGCATAGGGTGTCTACGTGAAAGCGCTTGTCCTATCTATTAAACTGGAACTTTTATCATACTGGAAGCTGTGGTGGTCTTGCTGAGTTTTTGTTTTCTTCATTCATATTTTATTCAACAAGATCTTTGGGTGGTTGTGGTGTTTTTGTTTGTTGTGTTAATAAGTAATAAAAAATTTGGCTAATCCTGAACAAATTATTGCCATTGGTAGTAAGAAAAATATTAGCTTTGATACAAGAAAGTCAGATATATCAGGGGAATAAAGATTGTTGGAGTGTGTGTGTGACCACCATCTTGTGGCCCTTATATTCATCTTGAGTTGATACACCCTGCTAAAAAAAATCTTTCATTGATAGGTTCAAAGGTTTAAAGGTGATTACTGAGCTAATTGTCTTAAGACACCTTTTTGAGCCTAAGCACGTATTTCCACATACAGATAAGAGGATAAAGTACCCAGGGGGCATATAGTTGCATAAAGGCAGTAGAACATTTACAAGCTGCCTTTGTCTAATAGAGAGATAGGTATGAGTCCAGGGTAAATTTCTGCTTTCCCATTGATTGGTCCAGGTTATGTTTGATTAGGGTGGGGGAAAAACTCTGCTTCACATGGATGGGAAGCTTATTCCAAAGCAAGGATAGTTTCTGAGACACATATCTGACCCTCCAACATGTTCTGCTTATGTTACAAACAAGGTTTAGGCCCCTGGATCAGGAATTTCTAATGCTGTTAGACTTACTGACATGAATCAGTTCCTCAGTACTCAATCAGATCATGCTTTGTAAACCAGGCACTTATATCTCAGTCTTCTGCAGGATGCTGACTATAAAGACAAGGCTTTAAGTGGGTTTGTATATTCCATGTGGTTTTGCAACCTCATACTCTTTTTTTGTAAGGAACCTCTGTTGGTATTCCAGTTGTACAATATGCCTGGTAATGCACAAGATGAAGGGATCAGTGTACTAAATTATTGGTCTAATGAAGGCAGGGTACAGCAAGATAATGATGCCTTTGGGCTAAGATGTCACACCCTTGGTAAAAGTTGTGCAAAGGAAGACAGGATAGGGGACTTTACCTCCAAAAAAGGCCAGCAACCAGTGAAGTCTCTCATGGCTTGGTGCTGGGGATCCTCCTTTGTGGACAATAAACCCAATGGACCAGATAGGTCATGTTTTATGGCATTTAGAAGCAACCTGGGATTTTATCAGAGCCCACAGATGCAGTATTTTGTTGCTTTGGAGAGTGCATTGACAACCTGTTTGTTAGCGATATCCAGGGGAGTTATGGTTGAGCATATCTATTGGGAGGTGTAAGGGGGGCAGAGTGGAGTGAAACTGGACCTAAATTTGTTAGGTAGCTAGTAGGTTTGTATATCTTCCAGCTCTGTGTAGATGATTCCATTTAGAATTAGTTCAGCACACTGTTGTGTGTTGCATTTGAGGTTGCATACATTGCTGAAGAAGGTTTTATGAGTGTCCTTTACCCAAGGCTATCTTTGCCTCATATTTGGCATGGTGGATTTGATAAGACTTCTGAATTGCTTATTAAGTTTTATGAGTTTTTTTGCTTTACCTTGCTCAATATTGCACTTTCTAGTTTTGACTATGTTTTTCATTCTTTTTTTCCTCCTTTTGTTTGTTGATATTGCGATTCCACCAGGGTGGTTTGCTTTTTGAGTTAATACTATGTTTATTTAGTGTAGGTAAAGCTGTCTCAGTGCAGCATTGTTGATGTGATTTGGAGAGTCTTGAAAATTTTCCAGGGTGTCACTCAGTAGTAGGTGTTTTGCTTTGGAATAATTTATAAACGTACATAGGATGGATGTGATGACAGGTTTTAGTTTGATTTCAAAGGAGACAGCTTTATGATAACAACTGTCAAGTGAGGATGCAACACTTGAGTGAGTGCAAAGTTTCCTAATTTTTGTGAGGAGCAGGTTTTTCATGCGGGCATCCCTAGTGGGTATACTGATAACTGGTAAAGAACGCTTGGTGTTAGCAACGTCCAGGTATATCTGGGCCTGCACAATGGATGTTGTATATGTTTCTCAGTTTATACAGGGGAGTTGAAGTCACGCAGAACTATGGTGCCAGGTTTAATGCAGAGTAACTCCAGTACATTTAGGTATGCAGTATGGGTGTCCTGGGTCATAGAAGTGGACCAATAGCTTGCAAAGATATGGTATGGGGCTTTGCTTATGGTGAGTTGGACATGGAGTAGTTCAAATGGGTTGTGGGTCATACTGCTTAACCAATCTTGATGTATGACTGTTTTTGATGAATATTGAGATACCTCCACCTTTTGTCCCTTCCCCTGCAGTAGCTGGTCTAAATATGTGTAAGACATTGTAGCCCTTCACTGCTGGGGGAGCTCTCTCCAGCTTTAAATCATGTTTCCATAACTACACAAGAATTTACATTCTCCAGGATAAGGAAAGCTTGAAGGGAGTGGGGTTTCTGTTTAGACTTCTGGAATTGAGCAGCAACACTGTGATGACCCACCACTGGACCAGTAATCTATACTCATCACTAGCAACAGTGAAGGATGTACACTGGGAGGATGACAGGTACACACAGTATTTCCAGATGCAGCTTTCTGCATCAAGTGAAATTTCCCTTAAGAGCACACAGAGACTACAGTCAGTCCAGGGCTAGTTTCTCCCTCTTTCTCCAGATTCCCAATAAGACTCCCCACTGGCACAGCTATAGAACTGAGATCTTAGCTGAGTGGCCAAACCAAGACCTCCAGCACACCCTCTGTCCAACCAGTGCTTCATGTCCCTGCCCAAGTAGTTGACACACACACTCTTTGATGTTTGATTTACTCACACACACACACACACACACACACACACACACACACACACACACACACACACACACACACACCTAGGGAAAGGCTGGCACAGGTTTACTAGTTATGCTCCCTGTTGCCCAGACTATAAGGTAGTTATCACTGCCACCAGCCAACTCCTTATCAGCTACATTAAGACCCTTAACAAAGGGTAACCAATCTTACTGTGTAATGTTACTATTAATACAAATGCTAGTTTGACCAGGAGTAAGGCTATTAGGAGTGGCCTACACAGTGTCACCAAATAAATATGCAAATACTCTCAGAACTTAAATATCTCTTACAAAGATCAGCCACAATGAAAGTTTTAAATATATTTAATAGTAAATAATAAAAGAACAACAAAAATACTCAGTATATATTCACAGTGACATCAGAGTTCAAATCCACAGGAAATATTTAAAGCAACATTGTAGGACAGCCTCAAATAAATAAAGAAAACATTTAAACTATGTTTCACTATACTCCTGACTGAATCTAAGAGAATCACCATACCCCAGTTAACTTACTTAAGAGCAAGGCAGATGTGGTGAATGGATCTTTTAGTCTTTGCTGTTGTCAGGTCTAAGACAGCATACAGAATGCTGTGTCTCTCTAAGTGACTTCTTAAATTAATATCTCAGATATTACTGCTGGGATAGCTTGCAAAATGACATTATTTCTTGTCATCTGACTCTATCCCAGATGAAACCCCCACTGCTGGAATCTGGCAGTATTTAGTATCTACTTGTGAAAATACATAGACCTCATATCGCTGGCAAATGCTGGAAGTCATAAAACAATTGTAGTAATTAGTTCACTTTAAAGACAATACAGAAAACTCCCTAGTATAGACATTCTGTCTCTAGCTGCCATAAAGTAATTTAATTTCAGCTATTTTTCTGAAGTTTTGCTGGACTAAAGTTAACCTCCTGTATTCCAGTTTCCATTGTTAGAATATATACATTTAAACAGTTACAATAGGGTATGTACATTTCTGTTCTCTTCCAGCAGGGCACACTGTGGATACATTTCAAGCACTTTGCAAAAACCTTTCTCAACACACATGTCTGTACAAACAACTTTGATATAAACTTGACATACAGTTCTAATACAGTTGTAACACAAGCATCTTATATGAATCATGTGGATATTCACAAATGGCATATAATTATTTACAAAATTCCAGATAGGTTTGCTGGTAGTATCTCCCTTTATCACAAACAATTTCAGGCTGTCCTAAGTCTGTTATGTTTGTTTGTATGTTTGAAGGTTTATCACATTTGCATTGCCTAAAATAAGTCACTATAGGTGTGGACAAAGTTTTAACCAATATTTGAAAGGCTAAAGAGGACAGATGCAGGCCATCTTTGGTGAATGACGCCAAATAGGTCGTCAATTATCTTCCACTCATATTGTGGCATCATTGTCACAGAAGGTAAAATGTTGCTCAATGCTAGGGTCATACAAGCTTAGTACACATGGTCTGAGAGGTCCATCATTTCTCTCTTTGTATAGTTTGGAGAGGCACACCTCACATCATTTACTCCCACATGTACAGTGACAGAGATGGACTGGTACTTGTGGTCCAATGACCTCAGTTCATGCATGACCTGCCAGATCCTGGCTCCTTAAAGGCAGCTGACTGTGATACTCAGCTTGGTGAGTGGAACATCTGTGTGTTTCACAATGAAGTCACCAAGGACTAGAACATAAACTTGTTTGGAAGTTTGCCTTATAGGCTTATGAGTTGAAACGTCATGCCTTGAAGCTGTAAGTGTCATAGTCGGTGTTACTTTGGTGGAATGTTTCTGAAGTTACTAAGGACCCTAATATTATCGATGTATCTAGGATGCCTTTGTGGTTTTGACAGATTACTTTTAAGGGCCTGAGCATATGCAAGTCTATCTGCTTGGTCTGTCGTATGAGTGGTGGACAGAAAATTGTGTTGTGTATTTTTTGACAACTTGATTAGTCAGTGTTTCAGCTGAATGAGATAGCCTTGCCTCCAGTCATCATCATCAGTGCCCTTTTTGCCATTCTATACATGGGGTTGGGGATTCGTGTCAACTGTCACCATGTCTCTATATTCATTGCCACACTCCTACCTTCTTCGACATTCATGCCTGATTGTTGCAGGTCTTCTTTCACATAATCCACCCACCTTTTTGCTGGATGTCCTCATTTTCTCTTGCCTTCTTTTTGTCTAACCCAAATCTTCTTCACCAGATGGTCTTCTGCTTTCCTGCACATGTGTTAAAACCACCTTAATCGGTTCTGTTTGACTTTTTATGTAATTGGAGTTACTTTGGCTTCTGTTCTTACATCCTCATTTCTTCATCTGTCCCACATTGTACATCCTACCACCCATATCAAGCTTTTCATCTCCATCACCTCTAACTTCCTCAGCTGCTGTGCCTTTAATGCCCAGGTTTTTGTACCATACAGTAGTGATAGTCACACCACTGTTTTATGCACCTTACATTTTAGCTTCTGTGGCATTCTTCTGTCATACACCACATCTGACACTGTACTGATTAGCTACAGCCACTGATTGTAGGTTTGACCTCCTCATTCAGACTTCCCTTCTCCTCAACCACCCCTCCCAGATACTTGAAGCTGTTAACTTTTCCACTATTTTTCTGTCTATCTCAATTCTCAGCTTCTTCTGATTTCCCCCATTTGCTGCCATTACAACAGTTTTATTTGTACTCAGTTTCTTCCCATGTGCCTTCAGTTTAGCATTGCATTCACCTATCCTTTGCTGAAGTTCTTAGACAGTCTGCCTGTAATACCATATCATTTGGATACAGTAACTTTGTTGATATGTCCTCTCTGACCTGTTTTCTAATGTAGTCCATCACCAGTATAAACAGCAGTGGACTCAATGTTGAACCGTGATGCACACCCACTCCCACTAGGAACCTCTCTGTGAGGCTGAACTTGAGTTCTTGTACATATGTTGCACTAATTCTACCAATGTTTCTAAGACTTTGAACCATCACAAGACTTCCCAAAACAACTCAATTTGGACTCTTTCCTCATTTCTAGCTTCTTCTCAAGTATCTGTCTCACTGCATACATCAAGTAAGTTTTGCTGCATCCTGATCTGAATCCAAAGTGCTTTCTACTACTCTGTGTTTTCATTTATCAGTCGCTGTCTCCAAAACTTTCATGCATAGTACTTTTATTCTCCCATCTTCTGGAATACACCTTTCTCTCCTTACTGCTATGAGTACCCTCAGGGCCCATTTCTCCCCATCTTACCCATCTTCTTTCTGAAATCTGCTGTGACCTCATCTGAAACTGCTGCTTTCCCTGACTTCATAGTCCTTAGTGCTGTTCTTACTTCTCCTATGGTGGGCTCCTCCTCTATTCTTGCCTCCAGTGACAGGGTAGAATTACATCCCTCATACACTGCTTCTGATTGATTAAGAATTAAGTGGTTGCCCATAAACACAACACAATTGCTACATTGTCTCAGGATGTCCATATCCACCAAACTGGCTGCACATACAAAAGGAAGGTTCCTACCTATGCTTTCAAGTAGATTACAAGGGGACAAGACCATTGATGTCATGTCTGTCAATGCATAAACCATACTAACAGGGAAGTCTAGGGGCTGTATGGTAGGCATGCTTGGATGTTATTAAGCTAAAAAACACACTGTCCTCATGCAGTCAGGAATCAGAAATTATCTGAGGCTGATCTTATCATTGAAAGAGTTGGATTCTTAGTGCCTGCAATGTACAGGGCACTGCTAGCCACTGTCAATGACTTTATACAGACATAGAAAGTCACTAAACAAGCAAACTAGCCCACCGGCTTATCACAAACAACACAGTCTGAAGATTCTATAGTGATTCCCAGCTCAGAAGAGACCACACTACCCACTACTGCCACTAAAGTGCAGACCTAAACCTTCCTAAGGTAGAAACACTGTAAGATAGTGCCCAAAGTTCAAAAACACATCAATTACCTGTTAAAAAGATCGTGTTCCTATTACGAGATTGAAAACCCATTTACGCGAATACGTTGACCCATACTGCATGAAGTACAGGAACCTCGAATGTCCAAAACCACGAATTCCGGAATGTTGATTTGTTTTGGTTGGCCCGTCTGCGGTAGAACTCCGTAAGGTAAGTGTGCAATAGATAGGACTTTAGGGTTAGGATTTGGGTTAAGGTAAGTGCATAGATAGGTAATGTATGTAAGATTTAGTGTAGTGTTAGATGTAGGGTTTTGTTAAATGTATGTATGTGGATTATTTATTTTGTTTGGGTGTATGTCTGTAGGGGAAGTGTGCAGTAGTTATGGACCTTAGAGTTAGGAAAGAGATAAGGATAGTGCATAGTTAGTTGTGTATATGGGGTTTAGTGTAGGGTTAAAGTAGGGTTTTGGTGCTTTACTTTAGGTTTCAAGTAGGGTTTGGTTAGTGTATGCATGTGGTTTATTTATTTTGTTTGGGTAGGTACTATGTAGCGGGTGGTGGGGTTGGCCGACTATGATAGTTCGATATTTTATTTTTCATGGTTTAGTGCATTCGTGATTTTCGCTGTTCACGGTATAGGGGTTGATATTTAGATATTCGCGTAAAGAGTTTTTCAGTCTCATAATATAGACCCAAAAAGGGGTTCCTATTATGAGATCGAAAACCCATTTACGAATATGAATACAATGACCCATATTGCACGAAGTACAGAAACCTCGAACATCCAAAACCGCGAATTCCGGAATGTCAGAATGTCGATTTGTTTTGGTTCGCCCGTCTATGGTAGAGCTCCGTAAGGTATGTGTGCGATAGATAGGACTTTAGGGTTAGGATTTGGATTAAGGTAAGTGCATAGATAGGTAATGTATGTAAGATTTAGTGTAGTGTTAGATGTAGGGTTTTGTTAAATGTATGTATGTGGAGTATTTATTTTGTTTGGTTGTATGTCTGTAGGCGAAGTGTGCGGTAGTTACGGACCTTTGGGTTAGGAAGGGGTTAAGGATAATGCATAGTTAGTTGTGTATATGGGATTTCGTGTAGGGTTAATGTAGGGTTTTGGTGCTTTACTTTAGGTTAGAAGTAGGGTTTGGTTAGTGTATGTATGTGGTTTATTTATTTTGTTTGGGTAGGTACTATGTAGTGGGTGGTGAGGTTAGCTGACTATGATAGTACGATATTTTATTTTTCGCGGTTTAGTGCATTCGGGAGTTTTGCAGTTCACGGCATAAGGGTCGATGTTTAGGTATTCACATAAAGGATTTTTCGATCTCATAATATAGATTCAAAAAGATCAGTGGTCTTAAGGTTTACAATGCAGGCATTCAGTACCCAGCAGTTAATGCAGTAATATTCAATAGTATGTAAAATTGTGTGCAGAAACTCAAAAAATTAATGCAGAAATAAAATTAACAAGAACAAGTGCAATTCAGCAATGCAAAGTACTTCATTCTGCATGTTTCCTCCTCCCAAGTAGATTGCTTTTGCAACAGACAAGGCCCACCACATCCCCTCCAACAGTGTGTGGCTCTGCGCAATAAATTAGATCTCAGATTATGCTATCAACGAAGTAGCTGAAATTCAAAGAAATTGGAAAAGGTGAAATTGAAACATAAAACTCACCTCTTCCCTCTTTTCAGACTCTTGCAGAATATGAACTAAAACAAGTTTCAATGTCTCAAAACAATGACACCAAGAAAAACACGATCTTCTCTTTTCAATTTCTGAAAACCAATTAAAGACACATGATAAACTATAATGTTATTGATATATGACCATACCTGTAGCATCCACTCTGCAAAATCAAGCTACTGTCAGGCAAAGTTATTCAGCTGAATATTATTCTTAGTGATTATTTTGTCTAAGTGTTCTTTATGGAAACATGAGTCAGTATGTAAAGGTAGTTGGGTTTTCCTTATTAAACATTGTGTTTTAGCTGTGATCTTTTTCACAGCCAGAGTAATATTGAGCATTTCCAGAATGTTTCCCTGCATGGATCATCAGTACATTATGGAAAGAAGTAGTTGTGCTAGCTGCACTAGGATTAAGTTAACCAATGGCACTGCACTGTAGTGAGTAGCTTTTCATATGCTTAAACAATCTGTTTAGATGCTGCTCCACATGTGTTCATGTATTTTGCCCAGCAAAGATGTTTTCATTTTGCCCTTCTAGGTCATTGCCTGTATCATTCAATTTAAGCTATATTCCCTAGCTGGTGTTTTTTATAGTCCTGCTTTTAACTAGGGTTCAGAAGTTTGTAATTCTGTCTTTTCTCCCAACCTTTTACATAGAAATCATATTTGTAACTTAATAGTTGTTATGCATATATTTGAGCACTTTACTTCTTAACAGCTGGATAGAAACCCAATTTACCTCACACTCCTATCCCTGGACACAGTGATCTTCACCACAGAAATGCATCCTACCATATCAGTACTTGATACATAGTCTAACTTTGCCTTCACATCATACCTCTCAACCTCTTAGAGCAAGAAATCTGGACAAAGACACAAATAATGAGGGACAAAGGCCCCAAAATAGGGACACTTTTTAAATATTGCTTTAAAAACTTAGAAAGTTGATAGACAAACAGGTTTTGCATTAGCATGAGCTTTTTGAAGGATATGAAGTCTGAGTCTTCAATGTCTGACATTATTTTCTGATTTCAGTCCTCAGTGATTTGCCACTGATTTACCAGAAAATCACATTTTTATGAGAAACAGGCCACAAATATGAGACAAAAATCAGGACATTCTGTGAAAATCTGGACAGTTGAGAGGTATGCATCCTCATCAATAGGCATGTCAGCCACACTTAGAAGTTCATCAGGGTCTTCTTTCATCCTTACTTCTTTGTCTCCAGTTAAGGACAGCATTTTTTTTCTGCCTTGCTGAGAAAAGCTCTGATGATTTCCCCTGCTCCAGTTATAGATGACTTGTCAAAAACCTCTTTGGGACTACCTGAAAGTTATTCTCCAGCACTTTGTTTAAATCTACCAGTAATTGAACCTTCGACATGTGTTTACTGTCTTCTTGGCCTTTTGGTACATATTGAGCAAATATATAGATTTACCCACTACTACCATTGTAGAGATGGCCCCTGTTTTTAATGTAATAACACAGATAAGGATATAGGCAACCTACAGATCTCACCCAATCCAGTTTGGATTTGTCAAGGGCAAGTCCTGCCTACTTAATCTGGTTGACTTCTTCAGAAAAGTAACTGAAGTAGTGGATGAGGGCTAAACAGTGCACAGCACATATCTAGTCCTCAATAAAGCATTTAACACCATCTCACACTTAGGTATTACTGCTAAACTCTCTAAGCTAAATATCAGTCCCAGTGTAACTTGTTGGACAGGAAGACATTTTTCATTGCACAGCTTATATCTAAAGGTACTCTGTCCAGATCCAGGGATATAATTTTCCTTCTGTACTTGGCATTCATTGGGCTGAACAGTGAGTATAATGCTCCTTTAAGTATATACCTGTCTTGTCCCAACTGGAATCACTGCAACATGTTCTCACTAAACAAAATGAAGGGCCTAAATCATAAAAATCATGCAGACCATCTCAAACTCTTGTCCCTCTTCTCAGTATTATGCATGTTAAGCAAAAAAGAGGTAGGTAGACCCACCTCTTTTTGTTGGTCTCTTGATCAGAGCAGTTACATCTTGTGTTTTTATTTTATTATGCATGTTACTGAGAGGTGACCTCTGCCTTGCTTATAGAGCTTCAACAGACCCTATTCTGTCAGACCTATTACACAGTCACAAGTCCAATGATATCATAAACACCCACTCAAGAAATCTCAATCTTTTTAGCAAAATAAATAGAACATGTTGGAGGGATATATTTGTATCACAGATAATACCACTTTTATGGAACAGGCTTCAGCTTTACATAAAGCATATAGCTTCTCTTACTCTATTTAAATGTTATTTGGACAAATGGATGGATGACCACAAATTAATCCTGGTTTATCACCCCTGCCCTTCATGGGTATGGGAAACATGCAGATGCCCCAACATATCCTTGTTTGTTTCATTTATGGGTTATTTGTGTATAAAATATAAGGGCCAAATACTACCATGGGAATCTAAGGTTAGAGTTCTTAAGATATTAACTGGTCAACACTCTAGAAAGTAACTATGAACCTATGAACTTACGATGGCTTGTTTCCTGTTCTGGTCCTTCACTAATTCTTAGGGTTACTGCCATGATAAACAAATGTCCAGATTTAATAAACTCTGGTTAGGTTCTGCACAGAGCTTACACAGATTGTTTCTGCATAAGTGATACTGCTCATCCCGCGGCATCGCGTGGTATCACTCCATGCATATTAATGATGTGCAGAGCACATAAGCAAGGTTTTGTGGCTCGCACCACTGTTGCTGACAGTAAAACTTGTAGTCTGAATGACAATGATATCTCCCAATCTTTTAGTGCAACAAATCTGGATAATGACTAAACTAAAGTAGAAACAAAGGGCCAAAATAGGAAAAGATTTACTATATTGTTCTGATAACTGTAGAAAATAGGTAGATTTGTGTCAACATGCATTTTCTGAAGGATATAAAGTATAAAACTGTAATGTATGTCATTATGCATTGACGTCCATCTTCAGTAATTTCCCAGAAAAGCTCACATTTTACAAGGAACAGCCCAAAGATATGATCCAAATATCTGGACATTCGCCAAAATTCTGGACAGTCTCCCTTTTTTCTTCTTTCTTATTTTTTTTTTTTTTTTTTTGAGGTCAGTGTTTGTGCAATGTGCTGCTTTGTACAAACATGTTTGGCTCTACTCATCCGGTTTGTACAAAGCACAGCAGCACACACACACTGGAGGAATGGACCACCCAGGTTGCAGACAGGATCCAGACAGTCACAAACATAAACTGGATGCTTTCAATTAATACTGCTGGTCATTGTGCAAACTCTGTGAGTGGCATTGCACTGTGATTAACAGCAATAACTTTACAATAACTAATAAGATGGGGCATATCATGTCACTAATCCTGTGGTAGCAGGTGTTAAGTGTAGCTGTGGAGTGCAGATATTCCAGAGTTCTAGTACAGGGTGTTCAAGTTTTGTTTTACTGTTATGAGATTGCAGATTATAGCAATGAAGTGCAACATACACAACTGTTTTCTCAACCTTCTATTGGCAATAGCTGTAAGTGTAAGTGAACTGTAGACATGGTCCATTTGACTAGCACATTTACATAGTGCCTGTATACCACATGATCTTAAAGTTGCAGTGCTTGTGACTGCTGCGCATTGATTAACACTGCACAAACATGGTGCCTGGAAGTGTGCACCCTTGCCTACTATGTTTGCACGATGGTAAGCAATGCACAACATTTTCAAATGTTGCAAAACCAAAATGTGTGCACTCTCAGTAAACACAAGACATGCAATTGGTCAGAAAACATCAGGATACAAAATGCAATTGGCAGGAAATGCTCATTCTACTTTGAGCATGAGCTATAATAAATATACCCGGTGTTGCTGGTGAGGGATTGAGCTTTCAGGTACATAGATGGGGTGTCCAGGAGTCCAACGTTTTTGTTAGACTCCTAGTTAAGGAGCATGGGTCCCAGTTGCTGCTGTGGGACTATTCAGGCTCAGAATACAAGTTTGAAGCCTGTAATAGTATTGCCAGGGCTTTGACCAGTGCTACAGGTATCCCCTGCACTGATGAGCAATGCACACATCACTTTTATGACCTCCAGAGGAGGAAGTGGGATACCCTTGACCACTGGATCATGGAATTTAGTAAAGGGGCTACCCCACAGATATGTAAGTATCAATTTCAATCAGTAATTATAAGAGTTAAAAGCTGAATATAGTCAAGACTGGTATTCATAATGGTGTTCTTTTCTGTTTTTTTCCAAACCTGCTATGCAGCAAGCCTCAAATGTCAGATCCCATGCCACATATTTGTTAAGGATGCAAGAAGTATGTGGCATGTATGGATCAGAATTGTACTGTTCTAAATAGTATTTTAATGATAATGATAATTTTTTTTAGTAATTTAGTAGCATTAAAAGTTAAGGACAGCTTAGGTGGTATTTAACACAGTTGTATCAAACTGAGCATGCATATCTCAACTGCAAAAGAAACTATGCATGTCTTAGTGTGTAGCACAAAGCAACATTGCCATATTCTCAAATAACAGTGAGCATGCATCTCTAAACCGTAAACTGAAAGTATGCTTACAGTAGTCTGTAGGACAAAAAAAAAACAGTACAGTATTAGAGAATAGTCAATGGTTGTGGGTTCAAATACTACACTTCCCAAATATATAATACTGTTATGCGTTCATTGTTATTGCAATGTAACTTCATACTCTATACCAGTGGCACAAATGGCCATCTGTAAACTGCAATCAGTATAACTGGAACACTCTTATGCACAATATATGCATACATGAAGGATTGGTGGCTGCAATCTGTACTATAGTGTGCCCCTGTTATGAACTGGATAGTCTTAAAAGTAATGAAGACATTTATTAGGAGTTTGTAGTGTTAAAAGTAAAGGTAACAGAACAGAGTAAAATAATTGTATCAGTGCTTTGTATGTCACATATGAAGCTACTAATGTTCCCCCTTTTTTGTCACCCCAACCTTTTTCTCTTTTATTTATTTATTTTTTTATTTTTTGTTTTTTTCTCACAACACAGCAGGGTAGGCCTTTTACACAGGATCCTCCTGCTCCCACTCCACTGGCTACAGCACCGCTGCCCAGCACATCTGATGCACAACCTGGTAGCATCTCCTCTGTTTCCCTTGCACAACCTGGCCCCTCAGTAAGTCCTGCCCTGGAGGACAGGCCTGTGGCTCTCTCCAGGAACAGTGGCAGAGGTGGTGACTCTATCACCCAAGAGGAACTGCCAGGGATGGTGTGTAGGATTGTGCACCACACTGTGGGTGTATGTCTAAGCTGGATGGAGCACCTGCTGTCCATCCTCGTTTAGAGTACACATAGGAGATGTGCACATAAGGCACTGCAGCCAGTGGTGCACTGAGGTGACAGTGATGACAGACCACTGTGTGAGGATTAGATTCTCACTGTCAATCCGCTTGACATGCATGGGACCTAGATTTCACATCCTCTCCCCAACCATGGTGTTCACCAACATCTTGTGTTCTTTACCATCCCTGTATCTTATCTTGTTGTCTTTTCAGTCTGCAATTGCTTCCTAATCTGCCCAACTTACCTAACCCAGACATTCTTACATCCCCTCCCCAACATTCTTCTTTCTCTCTCTCTGTCAACAAAAAAAAAAAAAACAAAACAAATGAGCACCAGTTCCACAAAAAAAAATCATCCCATACATTTCACACACATCTTCATTACACAACTGATTCTGTCCAGTTGACTATACAACATGACTGTGTTGTGGTCACCCCTCTCTCTGGAGGTGAAAGTCCAACTTCAGCTAATATTTTGCATATATGATCATGTTTCATTGTTGAAGAAATGGATAGCTATGGTTCTTTCCTACATCCTTCCTGCACATTTCTGCCCTCCTCCCACTTTGTTCTTCCCCCTGCTTGCTCCCTATTTCAGCACTTTCTTGTCTTCCCCATTTCTTTTCTTTAAAGGATTATTGTGTGATGGTGTGCATTGAGCACAAACACGAAGCAATGGTAAACAGCAGCAATATAAGTAGATATATTTAAAGTATTATACACAACTATAAAATTACTACTAGTATTACTACCAGTATTCAGACTCCAGTAACATCTACCTCCAACAAAAGTGCATTAACATGTAGTTCCACAGATTCAGGTAGGTGGCAGATGTAGTTTATACAATCAATAGTAACTGATATGGTTTAGCAAATATTTCCCTTTGTACTTCCCCGTCCTTGCTCCCCATATCACTAATGTCATATCTTCCCATTACTTTTGTATAAAGCAGCATTGCACAATCCCTAGTAGTGTTTTATAAAGCATTATTGTGCAATACGCATTTAGTTTAATAAAGCATTAGTGTGTGATGATGTGTGATGCTGCACATCACACACTATTGATAAGCAAAACTACTACAAAAGTAGTTCAATGTATTAGCTACAGCTGTATATGGAGCCAGTACCATCTGTCCCCAAAAAATAACTTATCACTGCATTAAGTGAATTAATACCTGCAGCCAGAGATTCAGTGCAGTTAAGTCTTCCATTTGCTATTCAGTCTCTAAAAATACCTGCTACTCAGCTGAGTCTGTAGTACCATCTGTTAATGCATTGATCCATTCAGTTTTGTGTTCAGATGGTACTGGGTTTCAATCCAGGTGTTATGTAACAGTTTTAAATACTTTTACGCGTAAATCCAAATTCTGAAGTGTGATAGCTGGTATGGAGTCTCTAAAATATGACTAGATGATACTGGCTTGTAATGCAACTGTATATACCACTTATAATTGCTTTTTGCCATAGGCACGCATTAGTGCACGATCTACACCATTGAGCAATTATTTTTTAAAGAAAAGAAACGGCAAAGATAGGAAAGTGGAGAAATGGGGAGCAAGCAGGAGGAAGAACAAAGTGAATGAAGTGTAGGAATGTGAAGGAGGGATATAGGACAGTGCTATAGCTATGTATTTCTTCACGAATAAAACATGATCATATATGCAAATTATTAGCTGAATGTGGACTGTCACCTCCAGAGAGATTGGTGACCAGAACACAATCATGTTGTATAATCAGTGGGACCAAATAAAGTGTGTCATGATGGCATGTGTGTGAAATGGAGAGATATGTATAGGACATTTTTTTCTGTGGGACAGGGTGCCCATTTTTCTTTTTTTGGATAGAGAGAGAGAGAGACAGAAATGTTGTGGAAGGGATGTAAGAATGTCTGGGTGAGGTAAGTTGGGCAGGTGAGTAAGCAATTGCAGGCAGTCAAAACAAACAAGACAAGAAACAGAGAAGGTGAAGAAAACAAGGGTTTGGTGGACACCATGGTTGGGGGTGAGGGCAGGAACATGGTGAACCCATGAATGTCAAGCTGGGTGACATTCAGATTCAAGTCATTACCCACTGGACTGTCATCATTGTCACCTCAATACTTCAATGTCTGCAGTGTCTGACATCTGCATCTCCTTTTGCTTTTTATTACAATGATGGAGAGCAGTATCTCCATCTGGTGTAGGTGTGCACCAACTGTGTGGTACACAATAATACGCACCAACCCTGGCAGTTCATCACAGGTGATAAACTTGCCATCACTGTCACTTCTCCTAGAGGGAACCACTAGTTTATCCTGTGGGGAAGAACTACCTGAGGGGCTAGATTGTGCAGGGGCAGCATGGAGGGTGCTACCAGGTTGCACACCAGACATGCTGTCAACGGTGCTGTAGCTGGTGCAGTTGGGGCAGGAGGATCCTGTGTGACAGGCCTGCTTTGCTGTGCTGCGGGGAAAAAAAATTAAAAATAAAAAAAAAAATAAAAAAATAAAAGAAAAAAGTTGTGGTGAGAGAAAAAAAGGGAAAACATTAATAACTTCATATGTGACATACAAAGTAGTGATACAATTATTTGACTTTATTCTGTTATCTTTGCTTTTAAGACTACCATCTCCTAACAGATACCTTTTTACTGTTATGACTACCCAACTCCTAGCAGATGTGCAGTATACTACAGAGTGTAGCAAGCAATCCTTGATGTGTGCATATATTGCACATATGGGTGTTCCAGTTATACTGATTACAGTTTACAGCAGGCCATTGGTGCCACTGCTTTAGAGCTCTGACATTACATTGCAATACTGATGAAAACGTAACAGTATTATATATTTGAGAAGTGTGGTTTTTGAACTTACAACCTTTAACTACTCTCTAATAGTGAACTGTTGTTCTGGCCTCCAGACTAATGCATGCATACCTTCCTGTTACAGTTGAGAGATGAATGATGAATTTGATACAACTGTATAATAAACCAATAAAAGTGTACTTACTTTTAATGCTAAAACAACAGCACTGTTCAGATGCAAACATACCAAATGCTTCTTATATCCATGCCAATCTAGCAGCATGAGTTTGCACATTCAATTCTTGTTCTGTGACAGCTGTGGAAAAACAGAACAGAACAGAATTCCATTATGAATACTAATCCTGACTATACCAGCTTTTAACTCTTACAAGTAGTCTCTGTAAGTGATACTTACACATATTTGGGATTCCCCCAGTCCTACATTCCTTGATCCAATGGCCAAGGGTATCCCTCTTCCTGATCCTGAGGTCTCTGTAGTGATTCCTACATTGTTCATCAGTATGAGGAATACCAGTAGCACTGGTCAGAGCCTGGGCCAGACTATTCCATGCCTCTGCCTTGTAATCCAAGCCACAATAGTCCCTCTTCAAAAGTCTGGACCCATGTTCATTCACTAGGAGTCCAACAAACACTTTGGACTACTGGACACCCCATCTTTGAGCAGAGAATCTCAAAATCTCTCCAAGAAAGCCTGGCATGCCTACCACAGATCAAGACCAATGCAGAATGATGTTTTCCTGCCAATTGCAGGTATTGCACTTACTGGAGGTGCACACTTTTTGTTTTTGCAACATTTGAAAGTGCTGCGCATCACTTACCATCATACAAACATGGAGCACAAGGATGTGCACTGCCAGGAAACGTGTTTGCGTGATGACCAATAGTATTAATTGAATGCATCTGGTGTATGTTTATGGCTATCTGGTCCTGTCTGCTACCTGGGTGGTCCATTAATAAAATCTGTACACTGCCACTCTATGCACAAATGAGATGAGCATAGCCAAAGCCATTTGTGCTAAGTGGTGCATCATGCAAACAGTGCCCCCAAAAGAAAAAAACATTAAAAAAAATGGAAAAGTAGTTGAAATAAGGAAATTCAATCTATGACACACACAGTAGAAAATGTTAGCACACATGAGACATGACTACATAGGTCTGGATCCCAACTCTTACTCCAATGCACCATCAAAAAACAGGATGGGGGGGGCTAATCCATCTTTGCCACACAAACAGCTGTGAAGAAAAGAAATGAAGTAATCCCTCACAGAACTAAGTGCAACTGAATGTACCCTGATATCAAGGTATAACCTATATTATAGATAATATATTTGGACATAGTACACTTAGTGATCACACAACCTGTTATTATTATTCCTTGCAAATATACAGCTCTGTCTTACCTTTCTGTATTTCTTGGTTATTCATCAGTCATCTGACCAGTATTCAGAGACCTGCAGTGTATAAACCAGTCTATATAATTTACCTTAAAATGTGTGAGGATATTAACTGGGAATACTATGATATGCAGTTACAATCAAATGAAGGCAGGCTAGACAGCACAAACAAGCATAGACTGCTGTTTTGTGAGGGAGCAAAGGTGGGTTCCTGTTATGGCACATGCAAGGGTACACTGTTCTTTTGAGGGGGATGGACTCAGGCTGAGCTACTGTTATGGCAAAATCAAAGATATATTATTCGTTACTCTCCTTGTTTTGCATCCTGCCTGTTTGATCTTGTGAGGGTTGTGAAGTCAGAAACTGCAATGTGTCTCATTACTTTCTAACTTTTCTCTGTTATGATTTCTCATTAGAAACATATGGTGCTAAACGGAGGCATGCAGTGATCATCAATAGTTTGAGGAGGTGCCAGTGTCTGACTCTTTGAGGCCTGAGGCCTAATACTTGCTAATGGACACATACAAGTCAAATAACTCTCTGCTGTCACATTATATTAATTTGTATACAGATGTCCCACCTTTCAATTGCTTACTGTACCAAGTGATGAAATACAAGTACATGCCATAATATTATTATATAATACAGTACATGTTCAGGATTTGCAATTAAATGCAGAAACTGCAACAGCATTAGTTCAGACCTGACTGTGATGCAAGCAGTACACAGTCAATACATGAGGAGATAAAGGTGCTGGCTCTGAGTTGAGGCCAGCAGAGGTTGCAGAGTTCTTGCACTGTGTCCCTGCCCACCCTGTAGCACTGTACAATCTTGTTAGAGAAAAATACTTCAAAAGACCAAAAGCATAAGGTGCAGTTCAGGTAACTTTATTCTTGCGCAAGGAGACAAAAAGTGCAGTTACAGAGTTTGACTAAATCAGGAAGTGTCACAGTTATTATACCTTTCTTTCAAGACATTGCCCACTACGACTGATGTAGTAGATCACCAGTTCATAATTCTGTTACTTTACAGATGTTTCTCACATTTCTAGCTGACTCTTCAAAGTTTAAAAAAGATTTTTTTAGTAAACAGGATGGCCTTGACGACCACTGGTCAATTATAACTTTCTTGCTATGTGATGTTAAAAGTCTAGGTACTATGGCTAATTCAAGCACAATGCAAGTACAGATTTCTGAAGCAGTTCATTGTTTATAGTATCTAACTTTCTTGCAGCTTGTGCACTTTTTCATTAGCACGAACAGAGCTTATTGTCCATGATGAATGGATCTACAGAAATTATTATTATTCTCTATTTAATTTCCTGACCTGGCAGAAAATCGCCTGCTTTCCAGCACATTTCTAAAGCATAAACATGTATTTTGCTGTGCTAGCAAACTAGGTCAGAGTGCATCTTGCAGTGTCAGAAAGCACAATTTCAGAAAAGCATTTTCTCAGTTTCAAATGGAACTAATACTCCATATAGAATAAAAACGTCTTAATCTTCCCTTATTTAAAATAAGCATTGCACACATATGTTAATACATATTTTTCTAACATTGCCCCCCTGTTAATACTTTTTATTCTATTTCAAAAGCATAAACAGTTTGTTTCTTCTCCTAACCTCTTCCTTTGAGGATTTGCAGCTAAGAGAGTCATTCAGTTTAAACTTATGAAAGTGTTTCCTTTTTCAACAGTTCTTCAATTTCAGTACTTTGATACAAAGTCTCAGAAACTGGCATGTCTATAAAATCTTTGATTAATTTTTTCATGCAGGGAATACCACAGCAAATACATGCTCCTAACAAAAGTAATCCCACACAAATGGCAATCAGGATGTTCATTAGGATGGAACCCCACCCCCCCCAAACAAATTCTGGAAAAAGTCCGTCAGTGGGTTTGGGCCTGGCCTGGTCATGTCTGACACTTGCTGAATCACTTCCAAGTGATCGTTAATTTCGTGCTTATTGTCGGGAATAAACAAACAACACTCGTCTTTGATTAAAGCGCACGTACCACCTCTCGCCGCTTGGGTGAAGTCAAGAGCCATGCGGTTTTGAAGCACCACAGTTCTCATCGCATTCAGTTCATCAGTCATTAATTCAAGAGTGGAAAAAGTTGCATTGCTCATGACCTTGAGAAGTTTGGATAGCTTTCTCAGTTCCCAAACTGATTTAACTGCACCATATGCAGGGGCTATGCCAGCCCAGGATATGATAGTGTCACTCAAGTCCATGTGTGCTAGTTTACTTTTGTCTTTCACTGAGTTATGGTTTCTCCAGCCTGCTACGATCTGTCCCACTGGATTCTCAGGTTTCTTGATTGGATTTTCAGGTTTCTTTGCAATGTCTCTGACATTTCAAATTCTCCCATGAGGCAAAGCTGTAGTGTGTTGTATGGCCGGGACCAGGTAACCCAAAAAACAACTGCCGGACCAATTCTCAAGCAACCATTTGTATGCCTTTTTCCCACATATAAAATAACAGTTTTCTACCTTAGTATTGATATATGCCTTCCCTGCATGAAACATTTTCTTATCTATAATAGACAGTTGCTTTAAAAGTAAATGATTATGTTGTATATCACTGACAGTTTTATGTAAGGACTCAAAGTATGAGTCATAATCTGCATCACAAATTGTTTCTGTATTTTTAGCATTTTTAGGTTTAATATAACATTTATAAGAAACCGTTACATTACATTTGCTCCAACCTACTTTAATCGTGTCATTCTTAAAAAAGCATACAATTCCTGTTTGTGTCACAGGTAGAAATAATGCAATTTTGTCTCTAGATTTCACAGGTGTAGTCTCAAAAATCAAGTTTTCCCAGGCCTCATTGACCCCTAGGGGGACAGCAGCCATCAATAATCCCCCGTATGCTGTTGGTATAGCTGTGCAAATCCAACAATTTGAAATATTAAAAGTTAGGCATACACATATTTGATTGTTTGGTAAGTGTTAAAGTTCGGATGCCAGTCTATGAGTGTTGAATCACGTTTGTTCAGTCTAGCAGGTGTGGCTGAAGAAAAGAAAGGCCACAGCAAAAGCCACAGCAAAAAGGACATTGTCACTAATACTGTTATTAAGATGATTATGCAACACTGCTGAATATACTGCTGAAATCGTTCAGTATTTCTATTGTCTCTGGGTCTTGTCATTTTACTGCTGCTGTGTGTTAGCAAGAGTTTTATCAAGTTCAAAGTTTTGACTAGTTTACAGTGTGTCAAATGAATCCAAGATGAACGTTCCGCAATCTTGACTGCTGTGGGCATGCTCAGCAGTACTTGATACAGACCTTCCCATTTTGGTGTCGTCCATTTCTTCTTTTTGATTGTCTTCACCCAGACCCAAGTGCCTGGGGCTACTGCTACTTCAGATGGTTTAGTTTGTTTTTTATCTGAAACAGAATTAAACTGTAAAAGATGTTTGTTATTCAGCATATTCCTCATATACTATGCAAGTGCCCAATCTGCTTCCTGGTCTGCAGGCATGAGAGGTTTCCACTGAGGTATATAATAAGCTCTTCCGAAAATCTTTTCAAAAGGTGTCAATCCTTTTGCATTCGGAACGGTTCTCATGCTCAACAGTGCCAGGGGCAAACAGTACACCCAGTTCTTCTGTGTTTCTACTATAAGCTTTTTAAGCTTATTCTTTAAAACTCCATTGTGCCTTTCCACTAACCCTGCAGATTGAGGGTGAAATGCACAGTGATGTTTTAAAGAAATCCCAAAATACTGGCTTAACTGCTGTATAGTTTGGTTAACGAAATGTGTACCGTTGTCACTGTAGATCCTTTCCGGTATGCCAAATCTAGGAATAATTTCTTTAACTAGGGTCTTTGCAACAGTGGCTGCATCTGGTTTACTAGTTGGAAAGGCCTCCACCCATTTGGAGAACATATCCACAATGACAAGGCAGTACTTCTTGTTTTCACATTTGCTCAATTCTATGAAATCCATACAGATAGTATGAAACGGATACGGTGATTTAGGGAAACTCCCTTGCTTGGGCTTTAATGCCCCTTGTGCATGATGTTTATTACAGGTGTGACATGACAGGCAAAATTTTTTAGTGTAGTTTGAAAACCCATACGTAGCGAATACCCGATTTACTAACTGTACCACCCCCCCTGTTGAGACATGGCTCTGCCCAGGGCTCAACAAAGCTGCATATCTAAATAAACCAGTAAACACCAATAAATGTCCACAAACCAAAAGAAAGGTTAAAACACCAAAACACCAGGCAACAGATGTCCAAACCTCCAAGGTTAAGGTATCCAAAGGTAGTTGAGAACAATAAATCGATGCTTGTAACCTGAGCCAGCACTCGGAAGCCAAAGTGAAACCAAAATGCGTATTTTAATGTCCAAAAGTAGTTAAATAGTTAAAAACAGTTAGTTGCAATTACAACTTGTAACGTGAACAAAACAAGTACATGTGAAGCGCTTTTCGTTCGGGTTATACCCGAACTTCTTCAGACAACTATGCAAGTCAAAATTTAGTTTAAATAGTTCTTACTTTGACTACAATCAAATCAGGAAGGTGCTCATGTCAACCTGTTTCATAACGCCCAGTTTTAAAGGGAAATGTGCTGCTAGTTCAGCTTGTTGCGTGTTACATGTTTATTTCTATAAGTGGCTAGTACCTACATTCTTATTCAATGGTACAAAAACATCTATTACTCAACAAGTGTTGCTTAACGCGTTTCCATCATAATACAAGTTCCTTTCAATTCTCAACCCTCGTATCAGATATATACTGTTATGTATAAAGGATTAACCTATAAAAACTGTGGCAATTCAAACCACCTACCTAAAAGTTATTTCACAAAAAAGTTTAAGTAGTAACAAACTCTTAACAACAAATTCTACCTTTAAGTACCCCACTTGTTGTCTTTGTTTTCTCATTAAAATAAAAAATAAATAGTAAAAAATAAAATTAAAATTAAAAATGAAAATAAAAATTAAGTGTTAGCCGAAAAAGGTCAAAGAGTAAAAAAATTATACCCTTCAAGTACCGAGTACTCGCTGAATTCCATTATTACCTGTATAAGCTTCTTAATTTCAAAATACATGCAATACTGCAAAATTCGTTTAACCCAGGTTCTGTGCATGCATTTAACCTAAGTTGCCAGTTAAGTTCATTCCTTTCTAATAATAACTTGAGCAAGTTGTCGTTTGCCCCACACCTACCCTTTGTATTCTGGTTAACCTGTGAAATTATCCTAAATTTAAAAGAGTGGCCTTCTTTTAAGTCACAATGACGAGCCAATGCGATATTTAGATTCTTCCTACTAATAGCATAAGTGTGTTCGTAAATATGGTCCTTCAATCTACGATCGGTCTTTCCAATATAGAAAGCCGCACAAGCCTGGCATTCTGCAAGGTAGACCACACTCCTTGTGTCACAATTGATGATAAGACACTACCAAATTATGATAGACGAACTCACAGAAGAAACAAGGGAACTGGAAGGATTAAACTGGATACTTCATTTCCACAGTACCAGTATGATTATAATAGGTCTTTTGTTACCATTGCTCATCAATTGGAGAAATTAAAAGCAGTAAAGGTTGATAAACTTCAGAGAGATTTAAAGGCATATAGGGAAGGGTATGCCTACCGTAAACCACCTGTTTCCCAATACCCCTACAATGGGAGAAGGGGGACCCAAGGCCAACACAATCAGGCTGTTGGGGAAGGGGAAACTTTGGATAGAAGAACAAATGGGAAAAACAACCAGGTTACAAATTATGAGGGGACAAATAGTACCAACTTTATCAACCAGGATATGCCTTTGAGGGAAGTGGAGGGACCTAACGGAAATGCTAACTATTTGGGTGCTCGACCAAAATACAACTGTAACTTTAATCAGGATAACCGGGATGACCAAAATGGTTATCAACAGCAACAACAATCAAAAAACTACAAGGGGAGGGGGGCACCAGTAAGCAATTGGACTCTGAACCCTCAATATCAACAACCAAAAAGGTACAACACCCGCAGCAATGTGAATTAGAACTTGCTCCATACAAACTGGTGTTGAACAAAGAGGGCGACTTCACGATTTTTAACTATACTGACTTTGTAATTGAGCCTGAACTTGTGGAGGTTCTGGCAAAAGGTTTTACCTTTATTCCGACTGAGAGGTGCAACGTGGCAGAACTTCTTATTGACTTTAAACTGTTTGTTCGTAAATTGAACTTGACTGTGTTACTGGTTAACTCGTCCTATAGCAATAAGGAACTGAGAGTGGCTAGTACCTACAATCCACCGGTACACCCCACTATAGGGTTATTTGAACATATATGTGAAAACGAGTTAAGGTCAGTGGTTCACAACTACAATGGACACATGACAGGGAGTAATATCTCAACCCATGAGAGACAACTTTTAACAGCATTTTGTAAACTACCCATCAGGTCTATGAAACCAGATAAGGGAGGGGGTCTAGTAGTTATGTACAGGGATGACTATACTAAGAAGATATTAACACTTTTAGAGAAGGACACTTACAAGGAAGTAAGTATTAACCAAATGAATGGGGCATACAATAAGATTAGGATGTTTTTAAATGACCTTTTTATTGATGGACTTATTGACAGTCAAATGATTAACTACCTTACCCTATTGGCCCCAAGAACACCCCAACTGTTTGGTATACCAAAAATTCATAAAAGTGTGGTGGACCCTCCATTTAGAGCACTGGTGGATGGAAGACAATCTATTACCTATCCCTGTGCCAAACTGGCTGATGTGATCTTGAAGAAGTACATTGGGGGGGAAAGACAGATTTGTAAAGACTCGTGGTCTTTCCTGGAGGAAATTAATTTAGTACAGTTTCAAGAGGAAAACAACTTTCTCACAGTTGATGTCTGTGATCTGTATTCAAGTATACCTCATAACATCGGGGTAGAATGGGTAGTAGACTACATGAGAGCAAAGGAAGCCCCCGACAATGAGACCTTGTTAGTTGAACAGCTATTGGATATAATTTTACAGAACAATTACCTTCAATTTAATAACAAACTTTATTTACAAAGGATAGGGGTAGCCATGGGGACACCGGTGGGGGCAAGTTTTGCAAACCTGGTTATGGCATACTGGGAGACCAGGTTTGTTTTTAACAGCCCTCAATTTAAAGTGGTTAAAGTTTACAAAAGATTTCTGGATGATATCTTTATAGTATTAGAAGGTGACAGTCAGGTGGCGGATGAACTTGTTGACTTTTTCAACCAGTCAACCTCTTTTCTTAGGTTTACCAGGAATTTTCAGGAGAATAAAATTAATTTCTTGGACATAGACTTGATTAAGGACAAAGTCAACAAGGGATACACAGCTAGGATTTATAGGAAAAGTACTTTTTCAAACTCTTTCATGCATTTTACTAGTGAACATCCAATGCACCAGAAAAAATCAGTGGTCAAGGGCCAACTGGTGCGAGCTGCCAGGATGGTGACAACTGATGATGAGTTTGAGAAAGAAAGTAAACTCTTATTTAACATGTTCTTACATAGAGGTTATCCAAGGAAATTTTTGAACTGTATATTTGAGGAGGTAACCAGGAAGAGGCTAACAGGAGTGTATAAACCTATTTTAGGCTATCCAACTTCAAACGTTGGGAGTAATGAATATACTGAAGTAAACTGCATTGACCAGGAGGCGGGTAACTTGGGTGATTACAGTCCTAAGATGGAAAGTTTGGATGTGAAAGAAGGGAAAATCACGAACAACTACCTATTGGCCTTTACCTTAACGTACACTCCAGTAGCATTAGATATACAGAGGGTGGTCAGGAAATGTTGTTTTTTCTTGTCTTTGAACAAGGAGATTTTTGACCAAATAGGTGAGCACCCTTGCATTAGTTTTAGGAGGGGGTCAAACTTGAAACAACTACTTGAAATGAACCAGGAAGGAAGGAGAACAAAAGTTAGGGGGGGTACTCGTAAATGCGGCCACTGTAACCAATGCAAGTATATTGAGAGTGACTGGAGGTTTAAAATCAGGAACGAGACTATTTACATTAAAGGTACCTACAATTGTGACACAATGAGTGTGGTCTACCTTGCAGAATGCCAGGCTTGTGCGGCTTTCTATATTGGAAAGACCGATCATAGATTGAAGGACCGTATTTACGAACACACTTATGCTATTAGTAGGAAGAATCTAAATAACGCATTGGCTCGTCATTGTGACTTAAAAGAAGGCCACTCTTTTAAATTTAGGATAATTTCACAGGTTAACCAGAATACGAAGGGTAGGTGTGGGGCAAACGACAACTTGCTCAAGTTATTATTAGAAAGGAATGAACTTAACTGGCAACTTAGGTTAAATGCATGCACAGAACCTGGGTTAAACAAATTTTGCAGTATTGCATGTATTTTGAAATTAAGAAGCTTATACAGGTAATAATGGAATTCAGCGAGTACTTAGTACTTGAAGGGTATAATTTTTTTACTCTTTGACCTTTTTCGGCTAACACTTAATTTTTATTTTCATTTTTAATTTTAATTTTATTTTTTACTATTTATTTTTTATTTTAATGAGAAAACAAAGACAACAAGTGGGGTACTTAAAGGTAGAATTTGTTGTTAAGAGTTTGTTACTACTTAAACTTTTTTGTGAAATAACTTTTAGGTAGGTGGTTTGAATTGCCACAGTTTTTATAGGTTAATCCTTTATACATAACAGTATATATCTGATACGAGGGTTGAGAATTGAAAGGAACTTGTATTATGATGGAAACGCGTTAAGCAACACTTGTTGAGTAATAGTTGTTTTTGTACCATTGAATAAGAATGTAGGTACTAGCCACTTATAGAAATAAACATGTAACACGCAACAAGCTGAACTAGCAGCACATTTCCCTTTAAAACTGGGCGTTACGAAACAGGTTGACATGAGCACCTTCCTGATTTGATTGTAGTCAAAGTAAGAACTATTTAAACTAAATTTTGACTTGCATAGTTGTCTGAAGAAGTTCGGGTATAACGCGAAAGAAAAGCACTTCACATGTACTTGTTTTGTTCACATTACAAGTTGTAATTGCAACTAACTGTTTTTAACTATTTAACTACTTTTGGACATTAAAATACGCATTTTGGTTTCACTTTGGCTTCCGAGTGCTGGCTCAGGTTACAAGCATCGATTTATTGTTCTCAACTACCTTTGGATACCTTAACCTTGGAGGTTTGGACATCTGTTGCCTGGTGTTTTGGTGTTTTAACCTTTCTTTTGGTTTGCATATCTAAATAAATGAGATGGTAATATCGGTTTTCCCTCTTTGGAGATGTACAGCCCTTCCTTGAGAATTGCTTCTCGTCTTTTCCATTTCTGTGTTTCAGCTTGTGTAGTAAGCGTCTGCATTGTTTTCAACATTTCTAAGTCTAAAATCTCAGAAGGTTGTAATTCCTCTTTCAAAAGAAATGCTTCTGAAGCTGCTTGCTTTGCAGCTGTGTCAGCTCTCGCATTGCCTTTTGAAATCCTATCTTGTTGTTTTGCATGAGCTATGCATTTACAAATAGCTACTTTCTGAGGCAACTGAATAGAATCTAACAAATCTAGAATAAACTGTGCATGGTTAATCGGTTTGCTAGTAGATGTCACCATTCCTCGATTCTTCCACTGTTGTGCAAAAACATGTACAGTAGAAAAAGCATACTGGCTGTCTGTAAAAATGTTTACGCTTTTACCCTTTGCTAAGGTACATGCCCGTGTCAAGGCAATCAACTCTGCTGCTTGTGCAGATAAGTTATGTGGTAGAGGTTTTGCTTCTACAATCTCAGTATCAGAAACTACTGCATAACCTGTTAGGTTCCGTCCTGTAGGACTCCTTTTGCATGAGCCATCCATGTAATATGTCACCTCGGCATCATCCAAGGGAACATCCGTGAGGTCTTTTCTAGGCAGTGTCTTTTGCTCAATTACCTGCAGGCAGTTATGGGGTGTGCCATCCACAGGAGTTGGGAGCAAGGTAGATGGATTCAAAGTAGTACATCGTTCAATTGTCATGTGAGGTTGGCTCAGCAATATAGTCATACAAGAAAGATGCCTAGCAGGGGAAAGATATGCTACTTTTTCTTGCAGTAAAATGATTGCGACTGCATGAGGCACTCTCAATGTGAGAGGGTGGAATAACACTACTGAGGCTGAAGCCTGCACTGCCATTGCAGCTGCAAATACTGCTTGTACACAGTGGGGTAGAAACCGCACCACTGGGTCCAGTTGTGATGAATAATAATCAATGGGGCGTTGTTTGTCCCCATGCTGTTGAGTCAGTACTGATGTCATATAACCTTGCTTGCAATCTACAGTTTGGAAAAAACATTTGTGATAATTTGGTAATCCTAAAACTAATGATGATGCTATCAATTGTTTCAGTTTGCAGAAAGTTAATTCTGCTTCTGGTGTCCACTGTATTAAATCTTGTACTGCCATAGGTTTCTTAAAAATCAGGTCGGTTAAAGGTGCAGATTCCAAAGCATAGTTTGGAATCCAGCTCCGACAAAAGTTAGTCGTACCTAGGAAGGACATCTTTTCCTTCTTGGTTGTGGGTTTTGGTGCTTGTAAGATCGCTACTTTTCTGTCCTCATCTAATGTTCTGCCATCTTTGGATATTACATATCCAAGGTATTTCACTTGTTTTCTCCAAAGCTGCAATTTATTTTTGCTTACTTTGTGTCCTTCAACTGCTAGGAATTTTAATAATGCTAAAGTATCTTCCTTACAATCTTGCTGGGTAGGGGTGGCCAGCAGGATGTCATCAACATAAAGTAAAATTTGACTACCTCTTAGTGGGATAAATCCCGCTAAATTACTTGCCATCTCTTGTGAGAATATTGTTGGGCTTTCACTATGGCCCTGTGGTAGTCACGTATATGTATACCGCTTCCCCTGAAATGTAAATGCAAACCAATACTGGCTGTCAGGGTGTATCAGTATCGAAAAGAATGCGTTGCTGATATCTACCACAGAAAAATACTTCTGTTGAGGTTTTAAATCATTCAGTAAGGTATGTGGATCTGGCACCGTAGGTGCTCTTGATATTACTGCGTCATTTACAGCTTGTAAATCTTGGACCATACGCCATTCTCCGTTTGCTTTTCTAACTGGGAATAAGGGTGTGATACATGGTGAATTGGGAGATTCCACCAGTATTCCCTTCTTAAGCAAGGCTGCTATGATTGGTTTAATACCTGCCTCTGCATCTTTTCTCAAGGGGTACTGTCTCTTTTGTGGTCTAAATGCTGACTTTGGCGTGATAGTAACTGGTCCTGCTGTGCGAATAAGTCCTACGTCTGACTTTCCTGTTGACCAGAGAGTTTCTGGTATGTCTAACAAAGTTTTTTCTTCCTCTTCTAATAAGAGGGCTTCTCAGCTGTCTTTGCTGGACTGCAAGTGTACCGCTGGATGTGTTTGTGTTATCCAGTTCAGTTTCTGTCTTTGTATTCCTTTTTCTGACAGTTCTGATTCTGTCTGTTTTTCCCATTTTGTAACTTTCGCTCCTAGGTCTATCCATTTTAAATCTTCTTCTTTAGTTAAACTAACATGTGGTGTTAGATTTGATTTGTAAAGTGAAAAGAACTCCTGGGGTAATGAACAGCTAACTACACTGTTCCCTTTCATGTCCCAGTACAAATTACACAGTACTAATCTGTTTGCATGATTTCTAAACAATTCTTGTTCATATTCTTTGTCAGGTCCTGGTGTATTACAATAATACAGAGTACAGTGCAACAGGTGTTGTATGTCAATGCAAAGGGAGGGGAACTTACTGATAGCTACATTCATTAACTCTTCAGTTACTGCTCCAGGGCCAGTCGTAACTAAGTCCTGGCTGTACCAGTAAAATGTCTCACCTTCCGTTTGCACTGCAAAAGTATTTGTTTGTCGTTGTGCTTCCATACCCTGCATGGTTGGAACTACTGCTATGCCTAATAGTTACATAAGATCTCTACCCAAAAAGATTCACTGGGCATTTTGCAGAAACAACAATTTTGCTTTTCTGGGTTAATCCTGAAACAGGATCTGTTATTGTAATGTTATGGGAGATAGGCTCCCGATACAGCTGTCCATTAGCTGCTTTTACTAGTATAAAGTCATGTGATTCTGAATTTTCTGGTAGTTTGGAGGGGTGTACCAGGGTCCGTGATGCCCCTGAATCGCACAAAAATTTGACTTCCCTCCCTTCTACCAGGAGTGTCACTTCTGGTTTTGTGTCAGTTAGATAGAGCTCTAAGCTCAGTAAGGCTAGGTCTAATATTTCATTTTCTTCACTATCGGTAGCTTCCTGCACTTCCTCTATTATCACATTCTCTACTCCTTCTATCACATTCTCATTTGTCCATTCTCTATTATTCCTATCTAGTGATTCTTGACTGTCATATAGTCAGTCCTCACCTTCATCGTTTTTGTCTTCCACTGCTGCCTTCTTATTTTTCCTGCAATCCCTTGCCAAGTGTCCTTTTTTCCTTCATTTGAAGCACTCACCTCTTTTCTTTCTCCCTTCAAAATCCTCTGATCGCTGATCAGATTGTTTGTTTCCCTGGGCATTCTTTTTGCCCTTTTGTCCGGACTGTACTAAATAAACTTCTCCATCTTCCACAGCAAATACTTGGGCTTTTTTTTTCTTTTTGTTGTTAAAATGCCTTTCGGCATGTTTAGCATATTCAAGCAGTGATTGTAATCTGCTTGTACGATGATCTACCATATGTTTAGTAATGAAACTACTTATGGGTGCAATACTGCCTTTCAAAAATGCATTCTTTAACTGCTGCTCATATGGGGAATCTTGTGTCTGATCTTCAGGCACCTGCATTCCACAATGATTGTTAAAACATTCCAATAATCTGGAAAAATATCTATCAACAGTTTCACTTTCTTTTTGGATGCATTGATTAATGCAAGTCCAGTCTGCCCTAGGCTTCCATTTCTCAGAAATTTGGTCTGTCAGACCTTTCACTCTGTTGTCTAGTTCTGCGTTGCTATGTGAGAGGGGCCTACGTGCAGCATCACGGGGATTCCAGTTGCCACTGATCATGTGCCAATCTGGACCTACTATTTGTCTGACTACTTTTTCTACTTCCTCTCCATTTAAGTGATAACTTAATCTCATGCCCTGTAAATCTAAGAACTTTCTAAAATTAACTTTTGGATGGGGAATTCCCTCTGTGGCTTTCCGGATGTCTTCCGGTGTCCACGGTCTGTATACTAAGAGAGTTGGGTCCTGCCCTTCTTGTCCTGCCTGAGGATTTGGTACTTCTATGAGTGGGCATATCTCTTCTTCACTCATAGCCCGTGAATTTCCATTCATTTGATATAAATCAATATCCCCTTTTAAATTACATGTTCGAGACCTAGTCTCGATAGGATCTCTAACAAACGGCAGTGGTTTTATAGGAACAACTGGATATCGTGGAGGTGGGTCAGTTTGTTCTTTTGCTTCATATTCCGGTAAGGGAGCTGGTAAGGGAACCGGAACTGAAGGGGGTGGAGGGGCCGATGCTATAACCAAGTTATTATCCTCTTTGTCTAGAAACATTGCTTTTGAATTTTTATTCTTTTGTTCTCTTCGGCTTGCTTCCTCAATCCACCTGTGTGCCTGAGGAACTCCTAATTTATGTTGTTTTTTAACCCGACCTTTAGAATCATTTTTAGCTGTCTAATAAGTTTGATAAGCGAGGATCTTTCTAGTTTCCCATCAAATTCATATTTATGAACCCATTTAGTATAATATCTAACGTTGGCGCGCTGTGATTGCATATATTTTGCGTCTTCGGTTAATGGTGGGCTTTGGGGTCTTTTCGTTTTTGTGCACGTATTACGCATTTTGTTCTAACCTTTTAAATGTTACGTAACCCTTTTTGTTTTTAATGTGGTACCACCAAGTGTTTACAGTCCCTTCAAACTACCTGCCTACTCATTCTGTTTCCCTGATCTATGACAAGATAGCAATATTTCTGTCCCTGAATTTTAAAAATTCTCACAGAACAAATACAATCAAGTCCCTGATCTAAAACAGAAAAAAGTAGATTCACCTTACCTGAGCCTCAGCGATTGGTCACTCACTGTTCAAACGGAACCCGCCTTCAGTCGTAGATCAGAAAAGTGGCTGGCCTCTTTTGCACGACAATTCAGTTGGAGGTCTTTCAATGAAGAAGATCTGATGTGGTATCTTCCCTGCGCAGTTTCATGCCACCTGGCCCATCTGATCCCAGGCTAAACGAGGGTTTCCGGCTCCAAAGGACCAAAAAATGTTAGAGAAAAATACTTCAAAAGACCAAAAGCATAAGGTTCAGTTCAGGTAACTTTATTCTTGTGCAAGGAGACAAAAAGTGCAGTTACAGAGTTTGTCTGACTAAATCAGGAAATGTCACAGTTATTATACCTTTCTTTCAAGACATTGCCCACTACGACTGACGTAGTAGATCACCAGTTCATAATTCTGTTACTTTACAGATGTTTCTCACATTTCTAGCTGACTCTTCAAAGTTTAAAAAAGATTTTTTTAGTAAACAGGATGGCCTTGACGACCACCAGTCAATTATAACTTTCTTGCTATGTGATGTTGCAAGTCTAGGTACTATGGCTAATTCAAGCACAATGCAAGTACAGATTTCTGAAGCAGTTCATTGTTTATAGTATCTAACTTTCTTGCAGCTTGTGCACTTTTTCATTAGCACGAACAGAGCTTATTGTCCATGATGAATGGATCTACAGAAATTGTTATTATTCTCTATTTAATTTCCTGACCTAGCAGAAAATCACCTGCTTTCCAGTACATTTCCAAAACATAAACGTATTTTGCTGTGCTAGCAAACTAGGTCAGAGTGCATCTTGCAGTGTCAGAAAGCACAATTTCAGAAAAGCATTTTCTCAGTTTCAAATGGAACTAATACTCCATATAGAATAAAAACGTGTTAATCTTCCCTTATTTAAAATAAGCATTGCACACATATGTTAATACATATTTTTCTAACAAATGTTCATGTAATATATGTTGTGATAAGTTATATGTGGCTTGAAATCTCTTCTCTGTTTTGGCCTAGGCCTATTGGTAGCAGCAGCATTCCCTGCAGACTGTAGCACATATAAATGGAGTTAAGCAGCTCCTAACATTCTGTCTTTGTAGACTTTCTGTGTCTGTACTCCACTACTTTTGAAATCCACAGGAAAAAAACAGCTTGGAGTCTGCATGGTTGCTTTATAGCTTGTTGAATAGCTGCATCAGATTGGTTGATTAGCATGCAGTTCAGCTGCTTATGCTGTAATTAGCATCTCTGAAACAGAGGCTAAGACAGATGAAATCTGTTAATAATCTACTACATTATAAAAAGGCAAAAGTGTACCTATCCAAACTGATAGTGAGGACACTTGATACATGTTTGCAGGACTTCAGAAAAGCAAAGTATTTCCAAAGATGTATTTACAGAGAAGTATTGAACTCCAGGAGGTATGCTCCCATTTTGTTACCTATATAATGCATGTGGTGAAATATATTAATGAATAATGTGAAGGAAAAGCTTTTACACTGTTATCTCTATGCATTAGTGTACTGATGGCATGCCCATGTTTGTCAAGCCATTTCAGAGGTACAAATGATTGACAATACATGAAAATAGAAAGTTGTGTGATACATATGTACAAATGTTTCAGGGACAGGTCCTCTGAAAGCAAGTTTAGCATTTTAAAAAATGTTTTATTAGCAAAATGGTTCATGTGCCTGTTATTTTGTGGGTGGGGGAGCAAAGAAAAGTTACTGTTATGTCACAAATTACAATGGACTATTCTTTTGGGGGTTGGCACAGTTGAGTTACTGCTATGACACATACAAGGATATGTTGCCCTTGCTACTCTCCTGGTTTTGCATCCTGCCTGTTGTTAGTATTTCACATCTGTAGAGTGTTTTATGTTTTTCCAGTGGGTACTACTGACTACCTACCTTTATTGTATCAACTAGAAACAGTTACTTTGTATTATGTGATGCTTATGTGTATTATTATTCTGTTGTCTTGTCGGACACAAAATGTCATTGAGGCAGAGACCCCCACCCCTTTAGTGAAGCCTAGAATGATATCATTGTTGACACACTCCATCAACATGGGGCATTTCTGCGGGGAAGGGGTCGTCCCAATATGCAAGAAAGGCTACAAGTATGGCAGGAGGTTGTTGCCAACATCAATTCTGTGGGCAGCCACAACCGAACATATGAGCAAGTGCTCCACAGGTCCACTAATATGATTACCACTGCACGGAGGCATGCAGCTGCTGTTGCCCAAGACCAGAGGGCAACCAGGGGAGGACCTGCTACAGAACAACCTCTTAACCCCAGTGAAGTTTTCCTGACAAGTATCCTCCAACAGGACAACTCACAACAAAGTGGACCATAACATGTCATTGACATGGGGGCCATTCCTTCTCAGTCCTAGGAGGAGCTTCTAGGTAGGCTTTGTAATATGACCAGTTGAATACTGTTGTATAGAAAACAATCGAAATAAAAGTTACTTCTGTGTCACATGTCTTTTTTTGGGGGGAGGGGGTTGAAGACTGGTACAGAGTTAAGCTCAATTTGGAGTTGTCAGCCATGTTCTTGTTGAATGTACACTTAATGCAGATATAGAGGAGTACATGTAGTACTCCTGTCTTACTGTTAAATGTGATTATGTTGCCCTTACCTCTTGTTTAACTTATTTCAGGACTGTCAGAAATCCAGCGATGTATGTCTCCTGCAGATGGTAAGCCAAATAAATTTATTTCAGTATTGTAGATCAATTTAAAGAAATATAATGCGTCATTTTAGGCCTGTTGTGTGTATTGCTGAACTGTCTGTAATAGTGGCAACACTGTATGTTGTTTAGCATATATTGCACCATAGTAGTGTAGGTATTAATGTATGCCTGTGTTTCTCCCTTTTTATCACAGGTGATCATGACAATGGGAGTGTGGGACTCATGCCACCTGATGTCAGTATCTCATCAGGCACTAATGACGATGGTGGCAAAACTGAGGCACATTTGGATATTGCAGAGGTTGAATCTGACACAGAGGTTGACATCCAGCCACCCCCCTTCATTTTCTCCAGACACAGCTAGTAGGCCTGCACCTACCCAGTCCACTGAGCCCACATATAATGGATAGGTGGAGGGCTAGGACACTGATCAGGGAAGTGTGGCTACTGTGGCTTCAGTGCCTGTTGAGTCTGGCCATAGCCAAAGTGTTGGTGAGTTGCCATGCAAGAGGGTTGATAGGGTCACTCGGTGCTCAGAGGGGGCCTGCTGTTCCTACTCCACTTGGTGCAGATGTCTCTTCCCTTGTCACTCAATGTATGTTTAAGGCCATCATGGAGGCCCAGGCACATTCAGAATGGTGCTCCAGACAAATGTTTGGGGTTCTGGAGACATGATTGACTGCCTCTGCCATGTCCCCAGTTCTCAGGATTGAGTGAATGACACGGTGGAATGAGGGGTGTCTGTGATGGACCGAGGAGTGTCTTTCATGGAACAAGCAGTGTCTGTGATGGAACATCTGCTGGGAGGGGAATGGCATCCTTGTGGCATAGGTCAGCCACAACATCTGCTGATAGCCAACCTGGCTGTACCCAATCATGCTCCTGTAGTGGCAGTACCTCCGCTGGTACATTGGTGAGTGTGCTGTGCATACCCAGACATGGCAGGCCATGGGGTCATGGTCTTGAGCATTCCTGTGAAGTGGGCATGTCCAGCAGATATCAGTCACATTCAGGTAGCAGCTCTGCATCGGACCTTGGGCATGGAGGTGCCAGTGCACCTCTGGCCAAAGCCAGTTCTCATGGTTAGGGGTTACAATGATAAACTGCCACATCTACCATGCATGGCTCACACCTGTCCAACATACCAAGACGTAGAGCTAGCACTGAGCTTGGCTGTGTTCATTCAGACTCTCGCATACCAATTTCACATGGAGAAACCCTACAGACACACACTACAGTTGCATGGTTCAGCCTGCCTGCTTCCCTTTCTTACATACACTCACCATCCTTTTGTGTCAGCCTAAGCCTCTTGCCCCCTTATAAAAAACCCTGTGCTAGTGATGATAACTGTGCCATATCCCTGTTTTCTCTCGTTTGGATTCAGGAATACAAAAGCTTTGTGTCTGATGTACAGGGTGCATACCTGCGTTAGTGCCTAGTATAGCTGCATCTGTCTTGTTGCACTGATAATTGTACCTTTCACTTATATTTGCCGTGCCAAATTATACAGTAGATAGCATCATCATGTCAGGACTTTCTAATATATTCTCTTGTAAGGGTTGTGAAGTCAGGAACTGGAATGTGTCTCATTACTTTCTAACTTTTCTTTTTAATGTTTTCCATTACATACACATTGTGCACATCATTAGACACACCATCATATTCAGCTCTCAGGATTGTATGACAGCACTGTAGTCAAACTCATCAGAACAATAATACAGTTCAATGCTCTCTTTTGCATGTACCTCACCAGACACATGCAGCAGCTGGACAGACTACAAGGCTTTCTCTTCAAGATAACACAGGGCCTACTAACCATGACATGATGTATGTGGGTAGATTAAAAGACATGTCACTGTCATCTGTCTGGTATCGCATTAAATTGTAACTGTTATTCTAAGCCTCTTAGTTTTGGTTTTAGCACTTGGGCTTCAGGCCAGTTGTTTTACATTAAGAAAGTTTGTAGTCTACACTCTTGTGGGAGGAGACATTAGCCTCTGCCCTTCTGAGCTTGGGATTGCTGATTGAAGGCCTATTGGGCCTGTTGTTCTGAGTATCTTTGTTATGGCTTAAGCATTTGGGCTCCAAACCAGTCATTTTACATTAGGTAGGTTTGTGGTCTAGACTCTTGTTACAGGAGAGAATAGCCTACACCCTTCTAGGCAGAGAATTGCTGGTTGAAGGCTTATTGTGTCTGTTATTCTGAAAGTGTTTTAGTTCTGGTTTAAGCACTTGGCTTGGGCTCCAAGCCATTTATTTCACATTAGGAAGGTTTGTGATCTACACTCTTGTGGGAGCATTCTACTGAATTGCTGCTTTATTTAAACAGTATTTTTAGTGCTGTTGCAATTGCGATTTTCTGCACTTTGAATTTCTAGTACTTCTGCATTTTATAACATAGGCTAGATTCAGGCTTGCTGAATCTAGACTGTTTGGTATCATTTGAGCACTAAAACCAGCTGTCTTGCATTAAGAAGCCCCCCCCTACACTCTAGTGGCAAAAGTCTGCAGGCAAGGACACATCTGAGTTGTGGATTGCTGGAATACGGCTCAGTCTTGGTCTTTCCCTTTGTTTACTTTTTTAAAATCATTTAAATTCACATGTATCTTGGCATCATGTCTAGATGGGTTACACTCAGTTTACCAGAGATGCTCAGGGATTGCATAATTGCTGCCCTGCGAGCAACTCAGTTATGCATTGTGAAGCATTGACACAGTTTTCTACCCCAGCCCTCCATAGAATAGCTGCTTTTTGTTAGTTGTACAGCAAAACCTGGTCCATCTAGCCCACTAGTTACTGCAGTATATACCTACCATAATGGATGGACAGTTTCCCACCATATCTCCAGCCAGCCAGATTGACATGGGTATTCTGAGGCAATGAAGTAATTGTCTCATGTATACTGACAACCAGTTACTTCTAAAACAAACAAATACAACATGTGAGTTGTATCTTTACTATGAATTTGGAATCAGTTCTCTCACATAACTACAAACCAGATATCAAACAGGTTGTCAGCGCACACACTTCACCTCTTGCACATAACAAGCTCACAACACATAAACCCACATAAAGAGAGGTACTTGCTAGAAGCCTGTCTAAAGATCAGATACCTCACAAGTGCAAACCTATTGCACACAATGCAGACCCAGCAGAATCCAGTACACATAATAATACACACAACACTGTCTCAGCCAATAAGTCCGTAAGGCAAAGCATCTCAAAACCAAATGACTTGGTCATAGCTGACCCCATTGTGAGACACACAGATGTCCCCCTCACCAGGCTGGACAAGTACAAGATCACATTCAGCTGCATGTCAGGTGCCAGGATTTGTCAGATTATGCACACACTCAAGTCTCTCAGCAACAAGTACTGTTATGACTCTGTTATAGTCCATGTTGGAGTGAATGACTTGAGTCATACTTCACTGAACTATATGAAGAGAGACATGACTGAGTTCCCAGATTATGTGTCTCAGGCAGTTATGTCCCTAGCCCTAAGCAGAATTCCACCTTCACCCAGGATAATGCCTCAATATAAAGAAAACATGATTGACTTCAAGAGTTGGTTTATCTTCTGGTGTCAATCCAGGGAGATCCAGTATTTGTCAGCCTGGGAAGATATAGTCAGTAGACCATGCTGCTTTGCCAGAGATGGTCTTCACCTGTTGCCTCTTGGCTTTCAGTTACTGGGAAAGGTACTTGCATCCCCATAGTGCCTTTTTTAGGCAATGTCAGAACAACTAAATTCTAGATGTAAAAAAATCCACTAGAGACAAAGTCAAGGTTATGCTGCTTAATGCAAGGAGTCTAAATGAGAAATGGCACTCACTGGAGCCACTCCTTACCTTGAAAGGTGACCATGTCTGTGCAGTCACAGAGACATGGTTCAAGGCCACAGAGAGCCCATGGCCATGCAAGGTTGCAGTGCCTTCCACATGTTCAGACCTCAAAACAAGCATGAAAGAACCAAAGGCAGAGGTGTATACATCTTCATTAATGACAAATACACCTCAAGACTGGTCAAATAGTACAACTCCCTAGAGCTTCTCCAAGTCCAGCTAACTGTAGGCAAAACCCCCTTCCATATCATTGTTTGTATAGGTCCACCACCAAGATCCATGAGAACCACTCTGACTACATAAACTTACTTGAATCACTCACTATACAGCAAAACACCTTGGTCATGTATGATTTCAAGTATCTTTACACTGGTTGGGAGAAGTATGAGCACAAACATGCTTACTCTAAGTTTTCTGGACTTTGTTAATACAGATTCTCTGGAACAGATAATCTGCACCTCCACAAGGGGCTGAAATGTCCTAGATTTAGTACTCACCAACATAGGGGGTCTCTGCACTACCCCCTGTGTGTTTCCCTTCCTGGTAAGGTTTGGTCAGAATTCAGTCTCATTCGAATTAACAATCATACCTGACACTGCCTCAAGAGCAAACAGGATGAAAAAATTCTCCAAAGCTAACTATAACCTCCTAAGTGATGACATAAATAGTTGGAAACCCTCTGCTACCACTGTCAACAATGACGGCTATACAGAGGTGTACACAAATGCCCTGTATAAGTGCCTATACAAATGTATAGACTCACTGTACCTGAAAGTATCAAAACAAGGTCCTCACAAAAAAACAAGCCACCCTGGTGGGCATCAAGCATAAATAGGTTATACAACAACTGGAAGAAAATTATGTCTACGAACAAGAGGGAACTGACTCAGCAGAGGAAGGATGCTCTCCACAGCTTGAACAAGCAAATTAAAATCTTCTAAAGCCAATTATGAACTAAATAAGCATCCCTAGCTAAAGATAATCAGGAGGCATTCTTTAGCTAAATCAGAAATCTAAAAGAGATGGCCCAGCTTTGTGCCTAACTAGTAGTAGATGGTACCACTCCTACTGACCCTGAGGATATTGCCAACTTACTAGAAGACAGATTTGGGGCAAACTTCACCTCCCTGTCCCACCAGGCATACCCCAAAGCATACATGCCACCAGTCCTCTACCTAGTATCTCCAAAGAGCAGGTCATAACCGCACTCTTCATGGGCAAAAACACAGCTACTATGGGACTGGACAACATACAGGATGCCTACTAAATGGTATAAAACAGGATCTAGCAGAAACACTTGACACTCTTTTCAACCACAGTCTAAGTACTGGCTTTGTACCAGCAGAGTGGAAAACAGCAACAGTAATTCCTTTGCACAAAAGGGGATGGTCAACCGACCCTGGGAACTATAGACCCAAAGCCTAACCAGCCTTATCTGCAAGGCCATGGAGAGAGTCATAACGGGCATTATCAGCAAAGTCATAGTTGACCATCAAACACTTGACCTGACTAAATTTCGCTTTATTAAGGGTAGATCATGCTTATTAAACCTGGTGGACTTCTTTGAGAATGTCACCAAAGCCCTGAATGAAAGTGAAATAGTGCATACAGGCTATCTTAACTTAGCCAAGGCTTTTTACACAATCCTCCACTCAGGCATCATTGAGAAACTCCCAGAGCAATTTATTGATGACCCAAAATCATTTTATAGAGAACTGGGAAAGAAGGTAAAAGGAACTGAAAGACCACCACAAAAGAAGAAATAGATGCATTTGGAGAAGTATTTATAAAGATCCCGTGGAATATAACAAAGATGCTAAATGGATAGAAGAAGTAAAAGAAAGAATAAGAAGCTCAAAGGTAGAGGATATGAAATGGGATGAACAGTCAGAGAGACAAACCTCTAATTGGAAAACCCCGGCCTGGATGCAGTATCTAACTTTTGGTTAAAAGTATTAACCTCTTTGTACAAAGATTTAGCCATGAGTAAAAACTATTTATATGCACACCCCAAACAGACCCCAACCTGGCAAACAACACGAAAAACAATGCTCTTACTTGAGTGAGCCTGCAAGCTACCTTAACAATTATAGACCAATAACTTTCCTTCTGATCTCGTATATACTATACACCGGAATTGATGCCAGCAGAGTTTGTAGTCATTTAGAAGAAAATTCAATCACGGCAAAAGAACAAAAGTGTAATAAAAGAATGTCATATGGAATAAAGCATCATTTGTTGCTAAATAAAGTCATAATCGAGAACTGTAAAAAGGGGAAAAAATCTAAGTATGGCATGGCTTGACTACAAAAAAGTACTTGACAGTATCCCATTCATGGATAAATAAGTGCTTAAGAATGTATAAGATACACCCTACACTGATCGATTACATTACAGTAACCATGAAACAGTGGCAGACCACTTTGCAATTAAGCCATGATAAAGGACAAATTATTCCAGGGATAAAAATTCAAAGGGGGATATTCCAGGGTGACTCCCTGTCACCACTGCTATTCTGTCTTGTCCTTAACCCATTAAGCTGGCTACTTAACAGATTATGCCATGGCTATAATTTGGCTCCTAAAAAAATAGAGTAAAGACTTCTCATTTTCTCTTTGTCAATGATTTAAAACTGTATAGCTCATCAGATGAGGAACTGAAAGCACAACTGCAAGTAGTCAAATTTTTTTGTGATGATATAAAAATGTCATTTGGTCTTGATAAATGTGCAAAAGCAACCTTTAAAGCAGGAAAGCTGCAGCACCAAGAAAACATCAGTTTGGGACAAAATGTGATATAAAAGAATTTGAGCAAGAGGGAGTTTATAAATATTTGGGAATGGATGAAGGATCAACAATAAAACATGCAAATGTGAATAAAACGTAGTAAGGAATACTTTAGAAACCTTAAATCAATTCTGAAAACAGCATTGAAATGTAAGAACAAAATTCAAGCTATAAACCAATCTGCTCTTCCTGTCCTAACTTGCAGTTTTGGAGTGATTGACTGGCCCCCCAAAAGGTGTTGGATAGATTAGATAGGAAAACAAGAAGGATGCTTCATGCTCATCATATACTTTATAAAAATCATTTCATACCAAGATTACATACTCCCTGTTCTGAAGGAGGTATGGGCCTTCTTGAAATTGATTACATGGATAGATCTGCAATCGTGGGACTGCACACATATCTGCCAAACTCACAAGACCCAAATGTAGTGAAAGTTTTGAAACATGAGGAGAATAAATCTAAGATGAGATGACTTCCCTGATTAGCCAGCAGAAGCATATCACCATCAAGCAGGAATGGTAATCAAACCAGAAGTAAATAAAAAAAGATGCAGCAACTGAATGTGCCAAAAAAACGAAAGAATATAAGGTGAAAAATCAGATGAGAAGGCAAGAAATGTGGAAAATAAATAAATACAGTTGCAAGTGTAGAAAACTCTTTGAACAACCTCATGTTGGTCCAGATCGAATGCAGAAATGGATAAGTTGAGGCAAATTCAAACAAAAAGATAAAAAGTTAATATTGATGGCCCAAAATAATGGGTTACATACATGTTGGTTTACAAAGTCCATTGAACATGTGGAAGAAACAGACAAATGTAGGTTTTGTAAAACAAAATTGGAAACAGTTGCACACCTTGTTGCTGGTTGTGATATACTAATTGCAGAAGGAGTGTATAATGAAAGGCATAATAATGTGGCAAGACTGTTGCACTTGGAATTATGTAAACATTATGGTATTGAAGTGACTGAAAAACACTGGAAATATGAGCCTGAAAGCATCATAGAACATGATGACATATATGTCACATGGGATTACCCATTACCAGCAGTTCAAATGACAGATGCGAGAAAATCAGATATAGTGGTCCATGAAAAGAAGACAAAAATAGCATTGATCATTGAAATCATTACACCCAGTGACTACAGTGTCTTGCATACAGAGCGACATAAGGTTATAAAATATCAGGATTTGCAGGCAGAACAAGAACAACGTGGAAGAAAAATGCCCAAAAAGTTCCAATAGTAGTAGGAGCAATGGGACTTATAAAAAAAAAACTACAATCATATTTAGATATGTTACCAATACATGTAACTCCATATAGATTGCAGAAGGAGTCATTACTGGGCACATTGCAAGTGCTGCAAAGAGTACTTCTGACTGACATCAAAGATTGAAACAATACTAATTTCATGAACTTAAATTGTACTTTTAACCCTTCATGGTATTAGAAACCCAAAAGACTTGGAGAAATTAAATAAACTGGGAATTAACTCATATGTCACTAGATGGGTAACCAACTGGCTGACCAACAGAATGCACACAGTAAAAATTGGGGATTCCACCTCTACCAGCAGACCAATTACCACCAGTGTACCACAAGGATCTGTGCTGGGCCCCCTACTGTTTGGAATCTATTCCTCAGAAGTCCAGGGGAAAATAGATGGCCTATGGCTTACCATGTTTACCTATGACTGCAAACTGGGTACAATTACTTAGTCCCCCAACGATGTTGACATACTATAAAAAGGGCTTACACAAATGACTGGTGCCAAAGCCATGAACTTAAATTAAATGCATTATCATCCCTTTCAGCAATGTTGAAGTGCCTGCAAATTACAATATTAACAGTACCCCCTTAGCTCAAACACTGTGGTGAGAACTTTGAGAACACAGGTTGATAGCAACCTTAACTTTGATCACCATGTGTTCACAGTGGTAAGGAAGGCCTTCTATGTTACACATCTTAGAAAATCCTTTTCTGTGGCCCACCTAATTACAAAAGGGTTCGCATCTAGAACAAAGTAGGTTATTGTGCCTCTCTACTCTTCACTCATTAGACTCATCATAGAATACAATGCCCCATTTGGGATGTACCTTACAAGACACCTACAACAGCTGGAAAGACCACAGAAGTACCTCACCAAGAGGATTACTGGCCTTAAACAGATGCCCTATGCAGCCTGACTCAAGAAACTCCAGCTGTACTCGGTTGCATACCGCTTACTCAGAGGTGATCTTTGCCTGACATACAAGGCCATGTCCAACCCAGAATTGATGGACATGCTCCACCTAAAAAAAAAACAAATGCTGGAGAGCCACACACTCTAGAGATATAAACCTCACCACAACGATAAATAGGACATGCTGGAGGAATAGATTCCAGTCCCAGAGAATCCCCATGCTATGGAACAGGATTCCAAAATACATCAGGCAGAGCACCTCACTAACACTCTTCAAGAGAAACCTTGATGGGTGGATGGGAAACAGAAAATTTACCCTGGGGATCACTGCAGTGGCTCTGCTGGACAGTGGTGCAGGGAACTAATGGCTCTGCTGGACAGAGGCACAGGGTACTAATCTAAGGGGGTAGTGAAAGCCAACACATTCTGGCTAGGCTTATAAATGCCCTTGGGCAGATAGCCTAGTACTTACCTATGAACCTATAAGTAAGAGCATCACATCTAGAGCTAAGGATGTTATAACTCCCCTGTACTCATCTCTCATCAGACCACTAACAGAGTACAATGCTCCCTTCTGTATGTACCTCACCAGACACCTGCAGCAGCTGGAGAGATCTCAGAGGTTTCTCACCAAGAAAATTCAGGGTCCACAACACATGACCTACATGGACAGACTGAAGGCCCTGTCACTGTACTCTGTATTTTATAGGCTGCTGAGAAGTGACTTGTGCCTGGCTTACACAGCAGTCTTGAACCCTGCCCTAATGGAAATGCTGCATATCCACATGTCAAATGGGACAAGATTTCCTCACTCTAGGGATCTTAACCTAGCCTGCAACATTAACAGGACATGCTGGAGAGACAGATAGGTCTCCCTGAGATTGCCACTCCTCTGGAACAAACTCCCAATTTACGTTAAACAGAGCTCCTCAATGACCCTATTTAAGCATAAGTTAGACAAATGGATGGGAGACTATAAATTTACCCAGGGGTTGTCACCTACTTCCCTCTTGGATAAGGGCAGTTCATAGACTTGTGCTGGAAATATAGACCATGCATCTTTGTCAATAAGGGAACAAGGGTATAACATGGCTAGGCTTATAAAGGCCCTAGGGCCAATAGCCTAGTAACCTCCTATGAACCCATGTACCTAAGGTGATGTCTGCCTGGGCTCCAGGCCAGTGTCTGATCTTGTGCTGGTGGGATGACTACATATGCAATCATTTGATATAGCCAAGTACGTCAACATTGTCTGTTGAACATATGGTGATAACAGTGTCCCACATACTGGTGTAAAAGGCTCTCTGTAATGTCAAGTAACAGCTCACACACACACATACACACACACACACACACACACACACACACACACACACACACACACACAGACACACACACACACACACACACACACATACACACACACACCTATCCATGAAAGAGCACACAACGTTATATATTACACTTTGTAGTATGGTTGATATATGTGTGTAAAAAAATAGTGAGCCCCCAGGGTTGTATTGCTTGGGGTACTTAGAATGTGCCCTGAATTTGCAATGATTCTACGTGCAGTTTTATGTCATACAAAGGAAACGTACAATAAACCCCAATAAGAAAGCATCATGTATACAGTTCTATAGCGCAGTGAGCAGCAGTTTTGTGTGATGGTTAACAAAGTCTACATGCATGTGAGTTACCCTGTTTGCAAGTAGGTAAGTGGTGCACAAACCTGAGATGCATTGCTAATGTCTGCTAAGCAGAATGCAACAGTGGCAAGCAATTTCATTATAGGTAGTTGTGTATGTGTCTTTTGCAAAAGTTAAAGCCATGCCGTCAAGATAGCAGGAATACATTTACAGGACTATACTGCACAGTATACCTGCAGTATTACATATGATCATAACTGTAATAATACATAGATTACACTCTCAGTAAAATAATACTATATAGAATATAGAGTATTTGAAACCAGGATCATGTGTATGGCAGTCCTACAATTACACCTGTTGCCACAAGAATGTTTAGGAAATCGTTGTCTATGTTGCACTTCATTGCTGTAAACTGCAATGTCACAGCAGTAAAAGAAAGGTTGCATACTCTGTACTAGAACCCAGTATCATCTGTACCCCAAGCTGGGTTTTCATGACAGCTAAGGGCATTAATTGAATGTATCCAGTTACTATTTTTTGCCATGTACTTTGTACGTAGTCTGCTGTGCTTCATGCAAACCAGATAAACACAGCCATTAACAGCTTCTGCTGCTTGCACTATGCGGCACATCACGCAAAATGTGTAATGAAAAACGAGAAGAATAAAAAAGAAAAAAGTAGTAATGGGCACTTATAAGTAAAATACGTGTCTGGTGTCACATGTTAAGGTACTTTCTGTACAAATCCACCACTATTTACTTCATTCCTGCGCCAAGTTAAGATATACAAGGATATGCCATAATATTATTAAAGAATACATTCTTGGTTCAGGGCTTACCTTGCAAATGTAGCAGTTGACACAATGTTATTTCAGACCTAGAATTTCCTTGTCTCTACTCCCATGGTATTGAAGTATGGAGGAAAAAAACAGAATATAGGCTACAGTGATGTTTTATAGCTTGTTGAATAGCTCCACAGTACTGAAAATCACTTGCTTATGCTGTAATTAGCACCTATGAAAAACATCTGCCACTTTACTGAATATATCAACTCCATTGGTGTTCATTAGTGTGCAGTGTGCACCTATGCACCTATGCACCTCTACATGTACAGATGCTGAAATAAGATAGCCACAGCATGATCTTGTTATTACTTTTCTCTGTGCATGTGATATCTGGCAAACATGCAGCTTAAACATTGAAGGAAAGGTTGCAGGCCCTGTACTAGAACCAAAGACCTTCTGTACTCTACCCCTACACATAAACATGCTGCAACAGGAATAGCTATGTAACATGCATAGAGAAACCCGCCATTCATTCCCCTATTTCCCGTGGTTGCACTAAGCACTGCATCACCCAAACAAGGACAAATATTGAAAAAAAAAATTTACTTTAAAGCAGACAGACATGATGCATTTTAACAAACAATAGAGGATGAATCAGAACATGTGAATTGTGCACTGCATACATTCACTTTTAGACTTCAGAGACCTACTTGTACACCTCTGTAAGAGTAACCTGACACACAACACCCCTGATGTCATCATTCACTGTTGCCATGCATTCAACACAAACACTGTGAAAGTGCCTATACAAAGTGAACATCTCTACATGGTTGCAAGTTTTTAGGATTCAGCAATTTTAATGAGTGTTGACCTCATTTACATCTTCACCATGCTGACAGCCCTGAATCGACATGGTTGGTAACCTTGTATGCAGGGAAACAGAAGGGGAGCCCAATGTTGTACACTCAAAGGAGAGTATTACTGAAGAATATATCTACACAGAGGAATGCAGGTTTTGAATACTATGTTTCACGGGGTTTACACTTTTAGCTGTCTACATTAGTTATGAGTACATTGTTCATTTGGAGGGGTGCAAAGCTACATTTGTGTCATTGCACTTAAAAGGAATTGTTGCTATTGTTAATATAATTTTCTAGCATCCAACATGTCTGATAATGTTATAATGTAAGTGAGGTTACATGTTACAGTCTGTTCTGTACAAATCTACAGACATGCGCTTGTTCTTGTTTTCGTGTAGACTCCTTTCCACGGCTGTACTTGGAAAACTTTTGAATATATGACCAATACTAGCATGGAGTCTACACAGTTGTTTTGCAGCTTGTTGAATTGCTCCACTGTGTTTATTTGTTTCATTAGAATACAATTTAATACTTATATTGTAATTTGCATGCCATGGAAGTTTCCATGTTTGCATGTGAGTGCACGGCACTACTTGGAGTTTACTGAATCTAAAACTCTTCGCAGACATGTACACATCATGTCTCAAAGCACACATGGTCAAAAATGATCATGTAGGCTTTATTGAATCCCCCTGAAAGTCTTTTTCTCAGTATAGCTCCTTTCCACTGCCTCAGCTTCTGATATCTTAAGCTGTATCTGCTCATCTTTCAAATCAGCAACTTCCACCATAGTATGCAGAAGTTCTTCCATAGGTGGGAATTGAAATCACCTCACACATGGGCATCTGCTAAGTACTGTCAGGATAAATTCACTAGCCTTTTGGGCTTCCTAGGTCTGTCCAGACATCCAACTCACCACTGAAAGGTAGATCAATTGACTGTTCAGCATCAACTTGACCATGATATCTAGAACATAAAGCCTGAAGTTTAAGGACATAACCATTGAGTCAATCATCAGCCTCTGGCACAAGATGATCTTGACAACAAATACGCTTATGAGCAGCCTTGTGTTCAAACATAGTGTTTGGTTATGGACACTCTATGACCAGAGCATAGTTCAAATGGTAACTGCATTAAGGCAAGGGCCAAATAAAGTACAGACTCCAAAATAAAATAAAATGCCTTCAATCCTACCCAAAAGTCAAGATGTTTCTTAAATAAATGCAAAGACCCACGATGAAAACCAACATCTCTAGTGATTCCGTATGAACCCCTTAGTTCAATATTTAGTAACAAAATGAATTTCTTTATCTGATAAGGTTTAATAGACAAAGCTTATCACACACATATCTATAGCTAATAGAAAAAAGTCCAAGATGCTCTAATCTGGAGTAATATGTAAGATCTTTGACCACAAAAAGTCTTGTAAACTTCTGCTGGATATCCTCAAGAGTAAGATCTCTTTTTTTATATGCACAAAACAAAGAGTCATGATCAATAACAGGACTTTTGTATATTAGAAACTTTTTTTAAGAATTCCACACTAAATAAATTGAAATTCTTAAATATCAACCCTATTACACTTGTAGATTTAGTTTTAATAATCTGGGCTTGATTCCTAACTTTAAAATGATTACAAATGAGGGCACATAAGTCCTTATACTCAGCTGAAATTTAACTTAACAAATCCATGTTTTACTGTTGGAATAATGACAGGCTTTCCAAAATACAGGACTCTACATTTATTCTTATTGATATTAAGCCCATTTTTTGAAACAAAGATGCCACTGAACTCAAATAAGAATTTAAGTTAACAAGATCCCTAGCAGAAGTTACACCACTCCCAAGCATAATATATTCAGCATATTTAGCCATCCATGCAGTGAAAGATTTAGGTATCAAAAAAAAAAACAATTTTAAATACCATGGGTCCTAAAACAGAACCCTGGGTAACACCCATATATACCTGTGCCCAGCTTGAATTAAAAGAATTAATTCTAACTTTCTGCAATCTCCCCTGTAACAATGAAACACCCAGCAAATACAGTATGGTTTTATTGACTTCTTGCATATTGCCTCTACAATAACTTGATGTGGAACACTATCAAAGGCATTTGAAATATCCGGATAGACCATCACTATAGATAAGCTGTGGTCTCGTACAAGAGTCAATGGCTAATAAAATTCAACAAGTTTGTAAATGTAGCTCTATTAGATGAAAGCCTGTATTGCAGAGTATCCAATAAACTACCATTTAATTCATTATTCAAGACTGACAAAGAAACATCTTTCAAAACTCTTTCTTACCAGTGGAGTTAGACTAATTGGACTATAGTCAGAATTTTATTTTCATTGGTCCCCCTTTATAAATCAGTATTACATCAACTTGTTTCCAGCTTGATGGATAAAATAACATTTTATAAAAATAAAGATGTTATAGTTACAAAAATGTAAATACAATATACAACTATGGTAGAAGCTCAATAAAAAATCACAACCCATAATCAGATGAGTCCAGCCATTCCATCACATCACAACCTGTAGGAATCTCCATCATTCCCAGCATGAAAGCTGAAGTTTCCCAGTAGAACCACAATGTACGTATGTTGATCCACAAGAAATTCACATGCTCAAAGTAACTGTGAGATGCTTGTGCATGTACTTCCTGCAAGCTGCAGTTGCATTGAAGTCACCCCTTGTGTCTACTACTGCAGATGTAACTGTATAACACCTAGCTAGCACTTTTGAGTATGCTTACACCCACGCCCACCAAATGAAAGAGGTTCATTAGATGTGGAGGAGCTGTTTCAGGGGTAGTCTAGTGTATTCTTAGTGTATATAGTATATATCATTTCTCTTGAATTTTTGTTTAGCTTAAGATAGGCTGTAGACTATGAATTCTGATTAAGTGGGATGTTTATGACGTGCACTGAATGGGGACATTTCTTGATGATACACATGGGATGTACATGATGCAAGTTCATCCTGAAACCAAATAAGTGGATTTAATATATATTGGTGGGTGAGTATGCCATTCTATAATATGTCTTATACATAAACACACACTCACAAACACAGACTCACACATATATTGTAACGTGTCAGTGTTTATATGAGTCTTGCTTGTGTTCCTGGCAATAAATAAATAAGATTAAGTTATGCCTGTGCATGGTACCAAATGCTCATAATGGGTCAGTTTCCTTCTCTGTCCTCTCTGTATAAATTACTCTTTGTATAGATAAACTCCTATTCCTCTTCTATAGATGTCTAATAAGAATGCTTTCATTTTCTATCTACTGATGTAATAATAGTATCACACTGGCTGCCAGAACATTTATTTGTCTCTTGACTGCTACTAAAACTGAATGCTACTAAATATTCTTAATGTCAATCAGGTCTGTAACAGTGAGGAAGAAACTTACAGCATTCCCAGCAGGCATGGGTACTGAAAGATATGAGATATGCCGAAAGAACAGCAGTTAGTATATAATGTTGATTTTGCAATCAAAGAAGGATAGGCAGTTATACCCTGTTGCAGGAATAGCATCTTGAAGATGACTGGATTTGCACAGCTTTATTTTCTGGGGCTCACAGCAGAGCTATGCCTGTCAGTGAGTGCTCAGTACTCAGTACAGTTTTGCACATGTTTGTACTGGAGTCACATACCTATATTATGGGCCAGGCTTTGCTGGTATCACAGAGCTCTTTCTTACCACTGGAGGATGAGGAAAGTATGTGGCAGCAAAAATCCTGGCCATCATTAATAAAACATATTCCCTCCAGCAAAGTGGAACCCTCATGAGGTGAAGCAAGGTGCTAATTTGGGGCCATTTGGGGAAAAATGTTCACTTGAACTCTAGAATGACTATCTAATAATTGACAAAGCAGAAAATAGAAAAGTCAAGATGTTCTTCAGGTTTAGTCCCACATTAAGCTTTCACCTTACCCACTTTTTAGAATTTTCCTCTGTACAGCACAGAATCCTTTAATTATATTTGAATTATTATAAATAATTCTCCAGCTTGTAGCGTTGTCACCTCACAGTAAGATGTTGTCCTGTTCAATTCTCAGCTAGAGCGTCTTCAGTGTGGAGACATGCGTGAATGGGCACACCTTCGTTGAAGGTTGTGTGTCAGGGCCGGCAACTCGGCACGTAAAAATCTACTGTCAATCATTAGCGGACCGGAGTTCTGCTGTGGCGACCCCTAACCGGGAAAAGCCGAAAGACACAACAACTTCTCCAGCTTGTAATCTATGCACCTCTTAAATGTGTTAAATAGTCAGTACCAAAACTAGGTTGGTGCATTGAGTGACAATATCTCTCAAAGCCTGAAAGAATGGTGGGAATTTCTAGAGACCCTGTCATTTCATACTTGATCTATGAAGTTTGTGCATGTGTGTGTGTGTGTGTGTGTGTGTGTGTGTGTGTGTGTGTGTGTGTGTGTGTGTGTGTGTGTGTGTGTATGTGTCTTACTGGCTGTGTGTTTACCTTTTCTGTGACATCATGGAACAGGCAGCCCTCACAGAAGTGTGGAAGTATGAGTCCCAAAATTTGGGATATTCTGTAAAAGTACTGAGTGCAATATGGAAATCACTCCTGGGATGTGCAACAATGGCCTTGCTCACTCATCAGCATAATGTCAGTGGCAGATGATTTGGTAGCTTTTAGTGTCTGAACACTGATGTTCAAAACTAAAGAGACCTCCTCTCATTCTGTATCTTTTAAATTGTTAAACTATATGGAAATATAACAAAAAGGGTATACAGTGACACTGTACCGACACCATGGGACTAACTCTGTCCCTCCCTTTTCTTTCAAGAAAGATATCTGTGCCTTGCACAGATCGGCTACATCATGTTAGTCATGAAAAGAGACCAAACCAGAACGCAGAGACACATTTCACATCTTTATTGCTTTAATGAAATAAAAACACTCTGCAAGGAATTACCACTAAAATTATGTATATTTCGTAAATCATGCAGCATGTTGACATTGTAAGGTAAACCAGTCTCTATAGCTGGCAGTGGGTTTAGTGATCATATTGCAAGAAAGTTTCATTGTACTTCTGATTTTGATATAACTAAATATTATACTGTACTGTTGTACATGAGTTTTAGTTTGTTCACTCACTCATCTGACAGCCTCTTGTATTTTCTTTTTTCAGTTTGTCCGTTTACTTGCACTCTATTTAGAAATACAATGTTGCACCAAACGTGACCTTATATTACAGAAATATATAGGTTACAGCTGTCTATTTTCTGTGTCTAAGACCATGTAAAGTGTATTTTTGGTAGCAATCCTGATAACTCCAGTCTAAGATATTTAGATTGAGTTTAGATACTCAAGAGAAATAATGATTTGTGTGTGTTTTTTGTTAAAATTTAATCTAATTATGTGATCCCTTTCCGAATGATAAATAAATCATTGATATATAGCATAACCACTTTGTTGATTTTATGTGCAATTTTCTGTTGGAGCTCTTCAAATTCAGTGCTGAAAATGGCTCACTGTGAAACCAAGTTGACATACACTGCTAAGTAATGATTTAAAAGTAGATTTTGTCAAGAAATAAAATTGATGTGGGTCAAAATAAATCCAAGAAGATTGCTTTGAATTTCATGTGGTATCATTGTGTTACATTTGATCCTGCAGCTATTAAGGACAAGACAAAACACTAGGCAGTTTGAAACCAAATTTTCTCAGGCATCTCACATTGCAGGCCTTATTTTGTCATTGTAGGAACTCTCTCTTAAGAGCATTTAATTATTTTCTGCTTGTTTTTGTCTATTTGTCATGAAACAAGTTAGGGCCAAGTTTTATACAAAAACAAGAAGAAGAAGAAAGAAAATCAGTTTATACACCTTTACATCTCAAAATGAAAGTTATGTGTGATATACAAGGAATTATTTGCTTGGGAAAAAACATGTACTTCCCCAGAACATTTTAGAGCTGAGTCACTCTATTACCAATGTGGGCATATGGACACAGTAAAATGATAGTGTTGTCTTATGCCTCATATTGGCTAAAGAGCAGATTACAAAGGGTAACGTAACTCAATGCTGAAAAAACAGTGATAACTAATGAGACAGCACAGCTTAGTATCGGGTGCAGGCCTTTTCAAGTGCCTTTGTACTCAATGTAGCAAAAAGTCTGAAAGGAAAAAGGTACATCTTTCTGAAGATGACTCAGACTTGTTCAGTAAAGTGAACACACAAAAGTAGGGGCAAATAATTGAAATTAATGTAACAACATGGTAAGATTTACCTGATGCATATCACCTTAATGTTGGTATAAACACACACAATGATCCATCTAGGAAACAAAAAAAGGAAATAGGCAAAAAAGCACTAATCTAGAAGGAAAGCTGCAGCTAGAAGAAAAATGGAAAAGAGCCTGCCATGTTCAAATGAAATGAACTAATGTAAAGCAAAATCAGTGAAGAAAAGTAACAAAGGCTAATGTAATGTGTGGATGAGTAGGGAGAGGTGTCATCATTGGCCATACACAGGAAGCGAACACCCTTCTCGCAGTCTATAAGGCCCCCTCTAGTGTAATGTGTGTTCATAAGGTAACATTTTCAATTATGTAGATATTGACAAGACAGAGACAGTTCAGAGGATGGTAACAAAATGTTGCATACTCTGCATCAGGATTCATATAAGCTTAGTAAACTAGCATGGTATATTTAGAGCACTGAAGAAAAAAATGAGAGACAGAACATGATAGCAACTGTTTATTAACCTAAAAAGAACCGCAGCTGCCCAACTGGTCACAACCATTCAAAAATATCAGATATGTGAGAATAGGATGACATTTGTTTAAAGATTATATGTTGAATGGTTTAAAAGAAATGTGCTAAACATTTTTTTCACAGAAAAAGTGGTAGAGATAACAACATCAAAAAATGATGAAGATGTTTCAAATGCTGATGATATATGAGAAAGAAAATTCTTAAATGAGTTGAGGCTGATATGTGTTTGCTAAAAAGGATAAGCAGATTATGCCACAAGTGTGTAGGGACAGTGGCTAGATAAGGAGGACAAGTACCTCTGTATCACTTTGGTGCCTTCTCTTCTTTCTTTTTCCTTTTATCCCCCCCCCTTACACACATACACTATTTTCATGACACTTGGCATATAGACTTTTTGCTATGCATGGATCTCCTGAAGCCATCCATTTATTCATTTATTTATTACTATTTCATGATTGTGTAAATGGCATGGTCAGCTGACCCATTAAAACCACATCCCAACCTCTATAGGAATAATTAGAATACAAATTCTGCATAGTATTATGAATAAAACTCAAGTATACATTAACATTAGCATCAGCCCCTTTTTGCCCCACTTTGTACATGGGTTTTGGGTGTCAGACCAACAGTGAACATCACCTAGATCCAATGTTCAAACCACTGGGTGACTAGCCCTAACTTCAAAATTACATATTTCACAAGGTAAACAAATAGAGAAAAATAAATGCACAATAAAGACTACTTAGTAGCATAACAGTTAACATTTGTTTTAATCATTGTTACAGTAAAAAGAACAAGTGCAACTCATATTTTAATACGATGTTCTTTCACTTATCCTTCTGAAAAGATTCAAAGTTTATTGTTTCTTTACCTCTGTTGAGAGATAACTCCATGCATATGGTTCCATATTGGAGAGACCTGTTTCACCTAATGATGTTTTGAAACATCAAATTTGATTTCCCAGAATCAAGGGCACTGCTAATTGTTATTGCTAACAGACTGAGCTTGAATCTTGCACATTAGATCGTGCCCTGTATCATCCTGAAAGATGGTTGTTTATGGTTTACTTTTTAAAAGTTTGGTCCTCTTAGTCCTGTGGCCATCTAGCCTACAGTTTCTACTACCTGACTATTTTCATTCCTTCTCAGAAACCATAGGCATCAGAAGGGGTAGAAGTGCCAGGAAATTCAGCAAATGCAGCTGTTATTCAGCAGGAATGGTGTTCCTTCTGCTATGTCTTGTGCAATGTGGTTTCATACACATACACACACACACACACACACACACACACACACACACACACACACACACACACACACACACACACGTGCATAATGAAGACTACTGTGAACACAGCTGGAAATACCCAAGTACTCAACCCTAACCATACACTGCCTGCTATACACCTAATCTCCAGCAGCTGTAAGAACTGCTGAGGACTAGACTACTTCCCACCCACAGAAGAGGTGAAGTGGTTTTAATCATTCTGGCCCACATTCTCCTGCTGACACATTCAGTTGGTGAATTACTGATCAGTTCCAGGACATCTTAATTACATATAGGGTATTATCACTATCCATGGATCTGGCTGTATATGTTTTTGGTCATCAATGGTTTCCCACTCGAATAGTGTCTTAAACATATCAGTGACAAAAATCAACTGCTAGAGAAAACTGAAGTCACAGTTCCTGCCTTATCATTAGCATTGTAGTATTTGTTGCAATTTGCTTACACAGTTGATAGCAGTACAGGTGATGCTAACCTATGTGCCAAAGTTTGTCATATAAATATTCAGGACTTCTGTAGTATGTAGAGTGTAGGTATTACCATAAACAACTTCATATTTAACACACACACACAAAAAAATTGGTTGATACAATTCTTCCAGCTATCACATTCAGTATGCCATGTGTTTTCTGTTGCTTGCTGGACATGTCCATTTCATCAAATCAGCTGCTGAGATTTCCTATGTGTGCAGCCATCATAAGTAGAGCTGAGAAAAATGTGTTTATTTTCACTTCTTTTTAATAAATCATATCAACTGGTCTGCATGGTTATCACACATTCAGGGGACTTCAATAAGTCCTAAATGGTAATTTTTTACCATGTGTGCATTGCAGTGTCAACAAATTTTAGATTCAGTAAGTGCTGTGTAGAGGTGCGCAACCCTGTGCAAACAAGATAAACACCATGGCATATTAATTATAGCATAAGCAGCTGAATTGCATGCTAATCAACCAATCCATTACAGTGGAGCTATTCAACAAGCTATAAAGCATCAGTGTAGACTCTGTACTGGTTTTTACTGCGAATTCCAAAAATTTTGAAAAAAAGCCAATGAAAGGAGTCTACACAGACAGAATGTTAGGGGCTGCTGTTGCTTTAATTCATTTGTATGTGCTACAGGCTGAAGCCAATGCTGCAGCTGCTGTTGCTGCTGCTAATAGGCCTAGGCTGAGAAGGAGAAGAGTTTTTGGCCCTGTTTAATTTTTCACAACCTACATGATGTGGAAATTGTAGAGCAATACAGGGTGGACAGGGACACACTACAGGTACTCTGCGACCTCTGCTGTCCTCAACCCAGAGCCAGACCCAACCAAGGAAAACCCATCCCAGTGGAAACAAAGGTATGTGTAGCCCTTAGAATCTTAGCTACAGGTACCTTTCAGAGACCAACAGGGGACATTCTAGGGGGTGTCACAGGCATCAGCATCCAGGATCCTCCACCAGTTCCTGAATGTTTTGCTCCAACATGCCAGTGACCACATACATTTTCTAACATGTAGCATACTACCCTGAAGTACTGGGTGCCATAGATTGCACACATATAGAAATGAAGGCACCACTTAAGGAACAGGGTAGGGTCTAAATAAACAGAAAGGGCTACCATTCTATCAACTGTCAAGTCATGTGTAATGTCAAGGGAACCATCTTGAACATGTGTGCTCGCAACCCTGGCAGTTACCACATCTCACATATTTGGCACACCTCGCAACTGTACCAGATGTTTGCTGCGGGGCTATCCCACAGGGTCATTTACTGGGGGATGCAGGCTATGCACTGGAACCATGGATGATGACACCTATCAGAAATGCACACACACACCCATAGAAGAATGCCATAATGGGGCACATGCTCAGACAGAAATATCATAGAACGTGTTTGGGCTGCTGAAGTCATGGTTCCAGTGCCTAGATACAGATGGGAAAGACCTGCAGTACAATCCACAGACATGTACAGAAATATTCATAGTATGTGCCATGTTAAACAACATGATTTGGAAGAAACAGCTTCAGCAGGATCAGCAAGGGGAAGGGGCACACATCCCACCACCAAAGTCAAGGTCACCACAGTCACAGGCAGATGAGAAGTCAGAGGGAGAACCACCAGCTGCTGTGGGTGTAGGCAGACATAGGCATGCTCAATATGCCCTCCCACTGGCTAAGAGACAATGCATAGCACACACTCACTCCCACCTAGGGGCCTAAAACCTTCCTCCTATTCGCATACATATAGTAACACTGATGCCAGCCAGCTCACACAACCATTACTTCCCCATGTATTGGCTCTGTACTGCTTGCATCAGACAGAGTTAGCCCTGATATAAAATTGCGGCAACTGATGCATTTCAAGGTAAGTCATAAATCTGGAATGTATTGTTTAATAATATGAATGTGCAGTATATCCTTGTATTTCATTAGAATGGCACATTAAGCAAGTAAAACATAGGAGATTTGTACAGACATCACCTTAACATGTGATAGCAGAGACATATTTGACTAATATGTGACATTTACTAATAGGCTGCAGGCATGAAAGATTCACACATTCATACCTCTCAAATGTACTGATGATCACTGAATGCCCTAAGTTTAGCACCATACATTTGTACTGGAAAATCATTAAAGAGAGAAGTTAGAAAGTAATGATACACATTTCAGTTTCTGACTTCACAGCCCTCACAAGAGCATTCACTATAAAGTTGGGAAATTTTGATGTTGTCATCTGTCTAACTTTCCAAGGCCAATATACGTCAATGCTACAATTACCAGTTCAATGCCACAAATGCAGATATACTAAGCACTAAGTTAGCTATGCACCCTGAACATCAGACACAAAGCTTATGTATCCCTGAATCCAAAAAATAGATAACAGGGATATGGCACAGTTATTACCACTTGCACAAGGTCTTGTGTTGGGGGGCAGGAAGCCTAGGCTGACACAAAAGGTCAGTGAGTGTATGTGAGTAAGAAAGAGAAATAGGCAGACATTTGGATAAACCACAGATGGCCAGTGATACAAAATGAGTAACTGCTATGTGTGTGCACCTGTAGGCGTCCTCCAAGTGAAATTGGTGTGTGAATGTCTGCATGAACACAGCCAAGCTCTGTACTGGCTCTACATCTTGGTATGTCGGACAGGGGTGAGCCATGCATGGTTGAGGTGACAGTTCATCATTGTCATTTCCAATCATGAGAACTGGCTCTGCCAAGAGTTGCACTGTCATGTCCATGATCACAGTCAGATGCATTGCTGCTGCCTGAATTTGACTGATGTCTTCTGAACAAGCTCCTTTCATGGGGATGGCCAGGACCATGACCACATGGCCTGCCACATCTGGGTGTGGACAGCACAGTCACTAATGGAGCACTGGCAGTACTGCCACTATGAGAGCGTGATTGGTAACGGCCATGTTGGCTGACAGTAGATGATGTGGCTGACCTAACCCACAAGGATGCCTTTACTCTCCCAGCAGATGTTCAATCACAGATAACACTCATTCCATGACAGACACCCCTTGTTCCATCACAGACACCCCTCATTCCAACGTATCATTCATCCGATCCATAGAATCAGCAAAATGCATGTCAGACTGTGCCAGATCTACAACTTTCAACATTTGTCTGGAGCACCTATGGGGATGTGCCTGTGCCTTTATGATGGCCCTAAACATATGCTGAGTGGCACAGGAAGAGACACTTGCCCCAGGTGTGGAGGGAGGCCCCTCCAAGCACCCCTATCAACCTTCCTGTGTGGCACCTCACCCAAACTCTGGCTACAGCCAGAGCCAACAGGCACTGAAGTCACAGTAGCCACACTTCCCTGATCAATGGCCTCACCCTCCACCTGTCCAATATCTGAGGGCTCACTGGAATGGATAGGCATAGGCCTACTGGCTGTGTCTGGTGGAATTGCAGGAGATGGCTGTATGTTAACCTCAGTGTCAGATTCAACCTCTGCACCTCCCAACTGTGCTTCTGTGTGGCCACTATCATCATCAGAGTCTGCTGATACACTGACATCAGGTGGCAGAGGGCCCACACTCCCACTACCATGATTGCCTGTGATAAAGGAACAAACACAGGAAAAAATTAATACCTACACTACTATAGTCCAATATATGCTAATAAAACAACAGTGCTGCCACTATCAGACAGTACAGCAATACACACAACAGGCCTGACATCAACACCATGGAATAAAATATTTCTTTAAAGTGCTCAGCAGTACTGACATAAAAATGTTTGTCTTACCATCTATAGATGGGATACTTCTCTACAATCCAGATGGTGCTTGAAGAAGTTAAGCAAGAGGTAATGGCAACATCATCACAATTAACAGTAACATGGGGAGTAATAACTTTATCCTTTTATATGTCCATATCAACAAGAATGTGGCTGACAACTGCAACCTAAGATAATAAGTGTTGCAATCTTCAATCCTCCCCAAAAACATATGTGACACAGAAGTAGCTTATTGATAACAATTGTTTTACTATACAACAATATTCAAGTGTTAATATACAAAAGCCTACCTGGCAGTTCCTCCTGGGACGTGGTTGCTGTCTCTGAAACTGTTGCTCTGACATCCAGCACATGCTATACTGTACTCTCCTGGGAGCTGTTTGGATCCCTGATATTGGCCAGGAACTCTTCATTGGATGTTAGTGGTGGTTCCCTAGCAGACCCTCCCCTGGTAACCCTCTGGTCATGGCCCACTGCAGCTGCTCTCCTCCATGCAGATGTGATCATTTCAGTGGCCCTGTAGCACACCTGCCTGTATGTCCTCCTGTGGCCACCCACAGCATTCAATTCACCCACTACCTGTTGCCAAACTTGCATCCTATGTGCCATATCTCCCCATTCCCTTTCCAGGAGAAAAGCACAATGTTGCCTAAAAGAAACTACTATAACTTGGTTCTCACCATCAATGAAGCGGGATCTCCAAGAACTGACACACCTGGTTGGCATACTCGTAGGTGTCCTAAAAGTCAACACAAGTATAATGCACATAAGTATCACATAACTACTAAATAATTGTTTCCCGGTAAAACAGAAATTTAGCCACTTAGTATTACTCCATGGAGAAACATACAAAACTCTACAGATGTGAAGTACAAACAATAGGCAGGATGCAAAACAAGGAGAGTAACCAGAGCAACATACCCTTGTTTGTGCCATAAAAGTAACTCACCTTTGCTCCCCTTAAAAGAACAGTGTACCCCTGTTTGTGCCATGACAATAACTCACCTTTGCTTCCCGCAAAAGAACAGTGTGCCCTTGTTTGTGCCATAACAGTAACTCCCCTTTGCCCCCCAAAAGAACAGAAAAATGACACTTTGTGCTGACAAACTATCTTTGAAATGCTGAAAGTGCTATCAAAGGTACTGTTCTTGAAACATTTGCACATATTTATCACACAGCATACCATTTTCATGTATTGCCAATCATGTATATCTCTGAAATGACTTGACAAACATACCCATGCCATCAGTACACTTCTAGCTAATGCTTACAGATAAAAGTGTAAAGACCTTTGCTTCAGATTTTGCTTACTTACATTCCAGCATATGCAGTATGTAACTGATGAAATGGAAGCATACCTAATGAAGTTCACTATTTCTCTGTACAGATATATCCTGAAGAAATAGCTTATGTGCAGTCTTTCCAACATAAACAAGTCTCCTCACCATCAGTTTGCTTAGTTACGTGGTTGCCTTTTTATATGGTGTCGATTCAGGGCTGTTAGCACAGTGAAGATGCAAATAAGGTGTGAATTCATTAGAATTGCTAAATCCCAAATACTTGGATCTGTCTAGAGGATGTAAACATACTTTAGGCACTCCCTCAGTGTTTAGTTTTAATTGATTGCAACTATGAATGATTAGTGGTTTGGAGAAGGAAAACACAACAGCACTGCAGATTGTCCTCCTTCCACTGGGTGTGTCAAGTTAGATCTGGAAATGTATGTAAGCAGCACAGATTTCACAAGTTGTGTTCCTTAGCATCAAACCTGGTCTTTGTTTGTTGGAAATTGCATATGATATTATTTCCACTTAATATCCTCACACATTTTAAGGCCAATGATATATAATGGCTCACATACTGCATGTCGCAGATTACTGGTCAGATAAATGAAGAATGGCTGACAAACACAGAAATGTAAGAGAGAGCTGTATATTAGGAAGCAGTAATTATGACAGGTTGTGTGATCACTAGGTATACTGCATCCAAACATAATAAATGTACAAATAACACTTATATGTTTTGATATCAGTGTAGAGGCTGTTGCAGTTGGTTGTGTGTCAATTGAGTTCAGTTCTTTGCTGAAAAGCTGTCTGTGTGGCAAAGAGGGATAAAGCGCTCATCCTGTGTTCTGAGAGTGCATTGTAGCAAGAGTTCAAATCCAGATTTATATTTTTCTTTTTTTCCTTTTCTGTCTTTTTTAAACTAATTGTTTGGTCCAGTGTTTGCACAGTGTGGCATGTAGAGCAATCACTGTAACAAAGGAAATGAATGCCGGGTTTGGTTGTACTTATCTCATTTACAAGAAGTGCAGCAGTGCACAAAATGGACAACTGGAGCCCCCCAGGAAGCAGAGAGGACCCAGAGAGCCAAAAATAGAAACCGGATACATTCAATTAATGCTATTTGGCATCGCACAAACCCACTAAATGGCATTGCATGGCAATTAACAGTGAGACCTTAAGAATGATTAGTAAAATAGGGTAATGTCATGTAACTAGTTCTGTGGCAGTAAGTGTAAGTCTAGGCTTAGCATACAGATGGTCCTGGGTTCTAGTACAGAGTGTGCAACCTTTTGTTTTCACTGTTGTGACATTATAGTGTATAGCAATGAACTGAAAGATAGACAAGTGTGATTTCAACCTTCTTGTGACAACAGGTATAACCATAGGACTACCACACACATGTTCCTTGGTGCGAATACAAGATGTCCCATACATTTTTACTATTGTTCCACTTCTCATTATAGCCACTGTCACTTATAACACTTGAGATAGTGGAGCTGATATTAGTTATATTTATGAGAGCTGGCAGACTAGTATTTTGTCAGTTATTTCATTATTTCTCCATATATTATCACATTTGTTATCAAATGTATGACTGTGGGCATACTGGGTACTATATTCCCGTAAGTATAATTCTGATGTCTGGACATGCATGACCTTCACAATTGCCCAGCACACATACACAACTGCCTGTGAATCCAATAACTTTGTAATGGTAATTATGTAATGCCTCCCTGCTTGCTATGCTCCACTTGCCATCATGCACATGCAGTGCTCAGGGTTGTGCACTGCTGAGCACTACATTTGCATGATGGTAAGTGGAGTGCAACACTTTCAAAAAGTGTGCACACTCCCAATAAACATGAAAACTGGAATTGGTGGGAAAGTATCCCTCACCATTGCTCTAGATCCATGGCAAACATGGAAGATGTTTGTGGAGAAGGTGCCAGGTTTAGGGCACAGAGGTGGGGTGTCCTGGATTCCAAGATTTGTAATGGCCTTCTAGTTAAGAACGGCATTGACAGGCTTCTGCACAGGGGCTATTCTGGTTCTCAGTATAAGTTGGAGGATTGGGATAGTTTAGCCCGGGCTGTATCCACTGCCACTGGTATCCCATGCACTGAAGAGCAATGTAGGCATCATTATAATGACCTACAGTGGAGGAAGAGGGAAGAGGGAAGACTTAGAAAGCTGAAAATAAGCATGACTGGTATTCATAATGGTATTCTATTCTGTTCTGTTTTTACCCCAGCTGCCAGTGATCATGAGTGCAATATCCTATCCCATGGGCCTAGATTGGTGAGGATGAGGGAAGCATGTGGAATGTATGCAACAAAAGAACATTAAAGTTAAAGATAGTGTTGTTGGTATTTTATAAAGTTTTATCAGATTGAGCCATGCAAATCTCAACTGTAAAAGCAAGTATGCATGCATTAGTCTGTAGCACAAACTAAGAGTACAATATTAGACTTTAATAGGATATTCTGGGTTCAAACGCCACACTTTCCAAATATACAATACTGTTAATTTTTCAATAACAGTTAAATTAAATTAAAACCTCTATACAAGTAGCATATGCTGTAAACTGTAATCTGTAAAACGGGAACATGCATATGTGCAATATATGCACGTGTCAAGGATTACTTACTGCAATCTGTAGTATAGTGTGTATCTGTTAGTAGGTGGTAGTCTTAAATGTAAAACTTAAGATAAAAGAGTTGTGTAATTGTATTCATGGATTGTATGTCACATATGAAGGTACTAATCTTATCTCCTTTTTTCTCTCACCCCAACCCTTATCTCCCTTTTCTTTGTTATATTTTTATTTCATTTCATATTATTTATAATAAAATATTTTGTCATTTTTTAATTTCATTATAGATATATATATATATATATATATATATATATATATATATATATATATATATATATTTATTTATTTATTTTAATTGTGATTTTATTTTATTGTAAAAATGTTTTTTTATTTTCTTTTACTTTTGTTTTGTTTTATTTTATTTTTTTATTTGTTTTTCTAATTTTATTATGTGTCATCAAAATCTGATCATGTCATCCATGTGTACCACACCACTAAGTCCTGGCTCCCCTCCACCGGCTCCAGATATAATACCCAGAATATCTGGGAGCCAACATGTTAGCACTGTCTCTGCTGCCCTTGCATTAGCTGCACCCTCAGGTAGTCCTGCCATGGAGTCTGGTTCAGTGATACCCTCCTGGAGCAGTGGCAGAGGTGGTGATTTTATCACTAGCACCGAGTTACAGGGATGGTGCATAGGGATGTGCGCCACTTTGTTGATGCACGCCTATGCTGGCTGGAGTGCTGCTCTCCCTCATTTTGTGAAGTACTAGGAGGAGGAGTAGGAGACATCAAGCACTCCACCGAGTGGTTGAATGAGGAGAAAGTGATGACAGTCCAGTGGGTGAGGACTCAATTTTCAATGTCACCCAGCTTGATGACCATGGGTTTGGGATGTCCCCACCCTCACCCCAATCATAGTGTCCCCCAACCTTTTGTGTCCATCACCATCCCTGTCAATTGTCTTGTTTGTCTTGTCTGTCTGCAATTGCTTCCTAACCTACCTAATGTACCTGACCCAGACGTTCCTACATCTCTCCCCGAACATTCCTTGCTCTCTGAAAAAAAATGGGCACCTATCACACACAAAAAAAACTTTCCATATATAGCTGTCCATTTCACACACATGTCTTCTTGACACACTTGATTCAGTACATTTAACTATACAACATTATTGTGTCATGGTCACCCCTCTCTGTGGAGATGACAGTCCAAATTAATTTAATATTTTGCACATATGTTCACTTTCCACTGTTAAGGAATGGATAACCATGGTTCTTTCCTACCTCCCTTCTGCACATTTCTGTCCTGCTTTCCCTTTGCTCTTCCCCATACTTGCTTCCCATTTCACCACTTTCCTATTTATCCCATTTTCACACCTTTAATCTGGTAAAAAAAACAGAATCACACACACCACACATAAGTTGCTGGAAAAGCAATGGATCCCTTCAATTTTTGGGCTCTATTTTTGCATGGAGGTGTGCAGTGCACACCAATGTGTAGTAATGGTGAATGGAGGCAAACAGGTGTGGATACCTCTGCTCAATGCCGCTTAACACCACTGTACTTTGCCAACACACAGCAGCACATCTTGTATAAACAATTCATGCCATAGCATTATTACTCTGTAATGCAAAGTATTAAAGTATTAGATACACCAGTATTTGAAACCAGTACCCTCTGGCCCCAAAAAGGAATGTATCAATGCATTAACACGTACTGCCACAGAGTCAGTTAAGCAGCAGGTATATTTCATAGACTTAATTACTGTCAGACTTTAGCAATGCGGCTCATGTTTGCTCACTGCTTAGCCACATGTAAACGTGTATCTCACATGGTATGCACTTTGCTAACAGTTGAGCAAACCTGTTGCTCCATGCGCTATGGAAATGTACATATTATGCTGTTTACTGACCATTTCCTGTGTCTAACATGAAATTACATGTGGAAACATTACAAATGTAGGGCACTATCTAACAGTATGTCACATATTTACAATACATCCATGTGCTGGTACCCCACGAGCACTGCAACCCTGGTGTCTCAGTACTTTTTCCACACATATATCAGCCACACTACAAACTGTAACATCAAATATTGTGTGCAATACAGTGCACATTAATCTGATAACATGCAGAACAAGAACTACTAGCCCATACACTTAAAAAGCCTTGTCTGCAAGGCTAGGGAAGGAATCTGCGTGGACCATATTAACAGAGACAGGCGATCTTCAACACACGTGACCCAACCCATTTGTTTTTGTCAAGGGTAGATCTTGCTTATTGAACCTTGTGGACTGGACTTCTTGGATATTAACCCCAAAGACATCGATGAGAGATAACAGGACAAACTGCCTATGTTGAGTTATCCAAGGCCTTTGACACGATCCCCCATTTATATCTCATAGTGATGATCTCCCATACGGGAATTCTGTCTTACAGTAGTACAGGGATAGGCAACTGGCCCACTGACATAACACACACTCTTAAATTTGGGGACTGCACCTCCACCACTAACCGCATACCATTAAAATACCATAAGGATCTGTGTTGGGCCCTCAACTGTTTGCAAACTACTTCCCTGAATCTCAGGCAACAGAAGATGGCCTGTGGTTTACCAAGTCTGCAGATGACTGGTAATTGGACATACTAATATAGTGTCACCCAATATTGGTAACATATTACAGAAGGGGCTGCCACACACAAATAATCTTAAAGCAGCCTCATTTGTCCTCTTTAAAAATGAAGGACCCCTGCTAATTATGATATACATAGTACTTCCCCAAGCTCAAACACAGTGTTGTGAGACTTGGAAAACAAATATTGATAGCAATATACACTTTCATCACTATTTATCCATAATGGTGACAAACACATGTTGCATTGTGCACACCATACATATGAATATCACATCCAAGACTAGGATGGTCATACTTCTGTTGTACTCTACCCTTATCACACCACTAATTGAGTGCAATGCTCCCTTCTGTCTGTACCTCACCAGACATCCACAGCAATTGCAGAAAACATATGGTTTTGCCTTGGAGACTCCAGGGAAAGACATACATGGAAAGACTGAAAGACCTGTTAGTGTACTCAGTATCACACAGGATGCTGAGAGGTGATGTATGCCTGCTGTATACAGTAGTCTCAGACTCTACCCTACTGAAAATGCTAAAGATCTGCAAATCAAATGGGACAAGAATAACTTGGCCCAGGGTTCTTATCCTAGCCTGTGACATAAATAGAACATGCTGGGTTGACAGATATATCCCACAACAACTCACAATCCTCTGTAATAGGCTCCCACTGCATGTGAAGCAGTGCTCCTCAATGACCATGTTCATGCGCAACCTTGAAAACTGGTTGGTTGATTGTAAACTCACCTGTGGGGTGACACCTATGTCCCTCATGGATAGGGTCAGTTGGCACTGCTCTCAAAATACCTCTGTTAACAACAGCCATACAACTATGCTTAATAAGAGTACTTGTGTATTTACACAGCTAGGATTCTAAACACCACAGGGCCATTAGGCTAGTAGCCTCCTATGCACATGTGAAGCTATGAGCCTACACAGGCCTCCCAACATTTTGTTTATTACATGGCCTGCTGGTGTCATCTACCAACACTCTTAGAAAAGTCAGACCTGTGCCATGGCACTTGTGTAAAGTACTGTGTTCTGTAATCTGTGTACTTAGATAGGAGCTCTGGTCTCAGCTCAGTGAACTGTGTTTGTGTGTGTGTATGTGTGTGTGTGTATGTGTGTGTGTGTGTGTGTGTGTGTGTGTGTGTGTGTGTGTGTGTGTGTGTGTGTGTGTGTGTGAGAGAGAGAGAGAGAGTATGTGTGTTTGTGTGTGTGTGTGTGTGTGTGTGTGTTTGTGTGTGTAGCCAGAAGAGCAGAAGTGTGTATCCTGCAGTTACCACTCCAGTCCCATGAATTGACAGTATTTGATACTTGCACATGCCTACAGATCCATCTCATGCAGACCTCCCAACTTATTTTACCCAGCATGCACTGCTGATGTCATCCACTATAAGCTGGCCAGAAGCCTTGTAAAAGTCAGACTTGTGCCATGGTGGTTGAATAAATTACTGGCTTCTGTGTTCTCTGAACTTATGTAGGGGTTCTATTCTCACTGCAATCGACTGGGTGTGTTTGTCTCTAATCAGAAGAGCAGAAGTCTGTATACCATAATTACTACTCCAATACCAATGATTGACAATATTTTGATTCTTGCCTACACATCCATTTCATGCAGCCCACCCAACATCTTCCTCCCACATGACCTGCTGATTTCATCTACTATAAATTAATTTGCAGTCATGTAAAAGTCAGACTTGTGCTGTGGTGCCTGCATAAAGTACTGGGTTCTGTAGTTTGTGTACTTAGAAAGGTAGGGGGTTCTATTCTCACTGCAGTCATCCTATTGTGTTTGTGGGTGAACTGTTGATTGACATTACAGAGAGCAATTTACACTACCATGTGGGACAGTGCTATAGTCTCCTCAGCAGACACTGCCAATGTCATCAGCTATAAAGTGTTGGTTGAGACAGTCCAAGTTGGACTTCAGCTGTGGCACTTGCGTAAAGTATTGGGTTATATAGTCTGTATACGTAGGTAGGGGTTCTATTCTCATTGCAGTCAACTCTGTGTGTGTGTGTGTGTGTGTGTGTGTGTGTGTGTGTGTGTGTGTGTGTGTGTGTGTGTGTGTGTGAGCTGTTGCTTGATATTACAGACAGCAATTTACACCACCATGTGGGACATTATTATATTCTCCTCAGCAGACTCTGATTATGTCTTCAATCTATAAAGTGTTATCTGAAGCAATCCAAGTTGGACTTGAGCTGTGGTGCTTGTGTAAAGTACTGGTTTCTGTATTCTGTGTTCTGTATTCTGGGTAGTTAGATAGATAGGGGTTCTAATCTCACTGCAGTCAACAGTGTTTGTGTGTGTGTGTGTGTGTGTGTGTGTGTGTGTGTGTGTGTGTGTGTGTGTGTGTGTGTGTGTGTGTGTGTGTGTACTATTACTTGACATTACAGTGAACCATCATGTGGGGCACTGTTATATTCTCATCAACAGACACTGCAGATGTTGTCAGCTATAAAAGTGTTGTCTGACACATTCCACATCAGACTTGTGGATTGGAGCTTGCATAAAATACTGAGTTCTGTATTCTGTGTACTTAGATAGGTAAGGGTTCTATTCTCACTGCAGTCAACAGGGTGTGCATGTGTGTGTGTGTATAAGCTCTTGTTTGACATTACAGAGAGCCTTTCACACCAGCGTGTGGGACACTGTTATTACCATATTCTCAGCTATATCAGATTTTGGATATGCAGTCCACTCACCAGGGCAGTGTCAGACACTGGCCTGGAAGCCAGGCAGATGTCACTTCATCTTTTACCACAAAGAGCACAGTGACATGGCTTTAACTCTATCCACACACTTCATGCCATGGTTTGTAGGCCCTTTGTTATCTTGCTGAGAAGGCCCTGTGATCTCTCCAGCCATTGCATATGTCTGGTGAGATAAATGCTAAAGAGAGCATTATACTCTATTACTGTTCTGATGAGGTTTGAATACACTGCTGTCATAAAATCCTAACATCTACATATGATAACATGACATATGATGTGCACAACATAGGCTTTAATACCAGTGTGGACACTTGGTGGTCAAAGTTTAGACTGCTATCTACATGTGTTCCCAGTGCTGGCATCACTGAGTGTTAGCATACCAGGACTGTTGTCAATGCTGTGATTAACATGGAATTCCACTTTTCAGACAGACAACATAAAAAACACATTTCTGCATTTAGATTTAGATTGTGTGCCTTTGCCCACATACAGTTGTCTGTTTGGTTCCCCCTGTATTATGTTATCATCACTGGTGTAATCAATGATTGCACCCAATATGCAAGAATCAGCACACTTGGTAAGGCAAAGGCCATATACTTTAGCCTGAACTGTTGAGAAACAGAGTCCACTGAAGTGCAAACACAGATACCTGGGGTTTGCCAATGGTGACAGCTCTACTGGTTCAAGTTGATTCACCAACTTTCACAGTATGTCCTCTGTTGGTGAGCCAATTGCTTATCCATATGCTAAAATAAGGGTTAATCACCAGCTGGGAGAATTTATCAATGATACCTGCATGGGGGTTGTGTCAAAACCCTAAGGCAGATCATGATACGCAGTATACACTGTATTATTTTCATCCAGGCCTATCACACAGAAGCAATGGCCTGTGACAACATCACAGATCACCTGTGGTGTACTTCAGCACATACACCTTCCTAACATGGTTGAATATACGCATCAGCACACCCTCTACATGGGCTATATTCCCATACTAGGGTGTATGTACATCAATATGCATCCATCTGAGTAGAGGGGACAGCACCTGATGAATGCATGTATAGGTACACCCTGACACTCCTTGACTGTGAGGTAGACCAACATGTGATCATGGACCTCTTCTGCATGTACACTTGTCATATTCTGGCTGTATGCAACAGACCTGTGTGAGTTGTTAATGCTACATCATGTCTGTTACATTTGATAAATGTCTTCAGATAGGTCATCCAGGCCATGCATGATAACAGTATCATCTTGTGGAACTTGACCAGATGACAGCATTTGACACAAATCCACACCGAGGTATTTACTCAACACTGTCATATGTAGCTATAAACAGCTATATCACCAAATGGGTGACCAGTGTTTCACATACATGGCATCTGACTATGCTGAAATGTGTGACATGACCTAACATCTCTGGTCCAGTGATCAGGTCTGTACATCAGAGCTGCCTGGTAGGTGCTTTCCTGCCCATTAGTTAAGCGATGGACATCATAGATGACATACACATGCTGTGCTCACACAGCTGCCTGAAGGATTACAGAATGTGAATAATCATTGACTCCAACTGTGACATTATTATAATACAGATAGTAGAAACACATAGAAAGCACTACTGCCACAGGTATGACAACACCTGCATTGACAAGACACAAGGGAGATTTGTTAATTCAGGTAACAAATGCACCACCCCAAGTATAATGTGGACATCCCATGTTATATTCATACCAATAGGTATGTGACCCATGTGCTGGAATAGATGGTAAGTAGTACATCCACCACCATGTGGTTACAGCATTGACCACTCCCTTGAATGTAACACAAGTACTGGGTATATGAAGGACACCCCCATCAAAGGCCGTAATACATTCATGGTTCCCAGTCTTCATCACATCAATAACTGTGTACAATGCAAATCAATTTGTTAGACCAGATGCATGTGTGGTACCTGTTCTGCTTATGCACACACTACATACATAGGTATCTGACAACATTAATGGCATGTATATAATTCATGACAGTATGGATTGTTCTTTCTCTCTCTCTCTCTCTCTCTATATATATATATATATATATATATATATATATATATATATGTTCATAGGTTCATAGGTTGGTACTAGGCTATCAGCCCTAGGGCCTATACAAGCCTAGTCATAACAATTCCCTGGCTGTTTCTTCCCACACTATTTACTTCCCTGGACCCCTGTCTAGCAGGGTGACTGACGTGATCCCCAGGGAGAATTTCCTTTCTCCTATCCAATCATCAAGCTTCCATTTGAAGAGGGCCAAAGAGGCACTCTGCTTGGCATGTACGGCAGTCTATTCCAGAGTCCGGGGAGTCCCTGGGTCAGGAACCTATCCCTCCAGCATGTTTTGTTTATTATGATGACACGGTTTAGATCCCTGGAGCGTGTGGCTCTGAGGGATTGGGATTTTTTTAAGTGTAGCATGACCAACGGCTCTGGGTTTGGCATGGTATTGTATGTTAAGCAGTGATCGCCTTGGAGTAGATGATATGCAACAGAGTATAGCTGGAGTTTTTTAAGGCTGTCAGATTAGGACATCTGCTTTAGGCCTGTGATTCTTTTAGTGAGATATTTCTGCTGCCTTTCCGGTTGTTGCAGATGTCTTGAGAGGTACATACCAAATGGGGCATTGTATTCTATAATGGGTCTAATGAGGGATGAGTACAGTGGGACAATGACCTCCTTTTTTCTGGATGAAAAGCCCTTAGTGATGAGGTGTGCCACATAGAAGGATTTCCTGACTGTTGTGGTGATGTGGTTAGTGAAGGTGAGACCACTGTCTACCTGTGTCCCTAAGTCTCTTATCATACTTTCAGCTTTTAGTGTACTGCCACCTATGTGGTAATTCATGGGTATATGTTTTTTCCCAAAGGGGATAACTCTAAAAAAATATATATATATATAAATATATATATATATATATATATATATATATATATATATATATATATATATATATATATATATATATATATATATATATATATATATGCCATGCACACAAGGCAACTAGCCTGTATTCCCCATATTGTTGCATAGAGGTATAGCAGTGTCCCTCTTAACACCTGCAGATTTTACAGTGCTAAGACAGTGTGCGTGGTACCCCTCATAGAGTGTGGATGTATCATAATAGTTATTCAAGTGTGTGTGTGTGTGTGTGTGCAGACTCATCTGTTACTGTAGATCACATATGTTATGTCAGAGGCATGTAATTACTGGTAGTATTCTGATATTGTCCATGATTGTGGCTAGGTCTTGTAATGTTTTCCATGAGCCTTTACCTGTGGGGACCTTGCTGGAGACCTCGCTGAGAGTGCACTCATATTCAGTCATATCAGTTCACACAGCTTCACAATATGCACCCTACCCCAATTGTATGTCAAATTACTGATACATGTCCTCTGATTTATTCATGTAAGGATGCTTGTCTGTCATAGATATCCTCCCCATTGTTATGTCACCTTGTGTGATAGTCACATAAAACACATTTACAGTGTACAGTCCCTACTATTCCATATAGATATGTGATTGATGTTGCTGCTGCATACATCTTCCATTGACGTGCCCTCCTCTGCCATACATTAGGTAGTTTCACCTGTCCTCTTTCCCTGTGTTCATTCCTACAATTCATGTGTGTGTCCCTATTCAATACACACAATTCCCATGAGTGTTCATTTTACATGTCAGTTCATGTCCTATTAGAGATCGTGTTTGGACCATATACTTCACATTCATACCTCTCGACTGTCCAAATATTCCCAGGTTGTCCAGTTGTTTTCCTTATCAAATTTGTGGCTTTCTGCTATTTCACTGGGATGATCTCAGGACTGACGTGAGTCAATATTACATACATCTGAGGTCATACCTCTCAACTGTCCTGATTTGTGCAATATGTCCACTTTTATCTCATATTTCTGTTTTTGTCCTAAAAAAATGGGCAAAATGGAAGCTAGATTAAGAAGGGAGGTGATGATTAGTGATCAGCAGTATGGTTTCATGCCAGGAAAGAGCACTACAGATGTGATATTTGCTCTGAGAGTGTTGATGGAGAAGTACAGAGAAGGTCAGAAGGAGTTGCATTGTGTCTTTGTGGACTTAGAGAAAGCATATGACAGGGTGCCTAGAGAGGAGTTGTGGTCTTGTATGAGGAAGTCGAGAGTGTCAGAGAAGTTTGTAAGAGTGGTATAGGATATGTACGAGGGTAGTGTGAGAAGGTGAGGTCTGCAGTGGGAGTGATGGATGCATTTAAGGTGGAGGTGGGATTATATCAAGGAACAGCTCTGAGCCCTTTTTTATTTGCAATGGTGATGGACAGGTTGACAGACGAGATCAGACAGGAGTCCCAGTGGACTATGTTTGCAGATGACATTGTGATCTGTAGTGAGAGTAGGGAACAGGTGGAGGAGACCCTGGAGAGGTGGAGATATGCTCTAGAGAGAAGAGGAATGAAGGTCAGCAGGACTAAGACAGAATATATGTGTGTGAGAGGGAGGATAGAGGAATGGTGAGGATGCAGGGAGTAGAGGTGGCGAAGGCGGATGAGTTTAAATACTTGGGATCAACAGTTCAGAGTAATAGTGAGTGTGAAATAGAGGTGAAGAAGAGAGTACAGGCAGGAAGGAGTGGATGGAGAAGAGTGTCAGGAGTGATTTGTGACAGACGAGTACCAGTAAGGGTGAAAGGGAAGGTCTACAAGAGGGTAGTAAGACCAGTTATGTTATATGGGTTGGAGACAGTGGTATTGACAAAAAGGCAGGAGTCAGAGCTAGACGTGGCATAGTTAAAGATGTTAAGATTTGCACTGGGTGTGACGAGGGTGGACAGGATTATGAATAAGTATATTAGAGGGTCAGCCCAGGTTGGAAGGTTTGGAGACAAAGCCAGAGAGGCAAGATTATGTTGGTTTGGACATGTGCTGAGGAGGGATGCAGAGTATATTGGGAAAAAGATGCTAAGGATGAAGCTGCCAGGTAACAGGACAAGAGGAAGGCCTAAGATAAGGTTCGTGGACGTGGTGAGAGAGGACATGCAGGTGGTTGGTGTGACAGAGCAAGATGCAGAGGACAGGAAGAAATGGAAACAGATGATCCACTGTGGCGACCCCTAACAGGAGCAGCCGAAAGAAGAAGATTTCTGTTTTTGTCCTCATAACATATTGGTTTTCTGGCAAATCATCGACATGTTATAGCAGACTGAAGTCAGAAACTGATGACAGACATTTGAGTTTCAAACGTCATGCTCTTCAGATAGTTCATGATACTGTACAACCTAGTTTTCCTTCAACTTTCTAAGTATGGAAGAGCAATATTACAAATCTCTCCCTAGTTTTGGGCCTTTGTCCCCTCATTATTTATGGCTTTGTCCAGATTCCTTGCCATAAGAGATTGAGAGAGTTTCATTCTAATGCATTTCTATGTCACATCTTTATCAAATATGTCCCTATTTCTGGTTATTTGTCCCCCCATTATGTTGGCCGCTGTCTAGATGTGTTTTACTAACACACTGGCAGCTATATGTGAAGTTCTGGTGATCACTGTGGCAACTCGTGCAAATTCACGGACTGTAGCTGCTCTACTTTACACAGAATTCATATCCATGTTTGCTTACATGGTTTCCTGGCTGGTAAACTGTTGCCAGCCATGAAACCTGGCTTGCATAATTAATATGCATTGCACGCTACCGCTCGCCACTCACTGATGCACAAACATGTAAATTCCATGTAGGGTTTATGCAGACTTTACACATAATTTATTGAATCCCAGGGATTATCTATTGTCTTGGAACAAGTGTGGGAAGGGATTCTTCACAATCAACCCTGCATTGCAGTTATGTGTTGAATTATATCCAGGTTATTTGGCCATAGTATTTCAGGCTTAAAATAGTTGAGCACTCTGAAGAAACTGGATATTTGTCTTGTGTGTTTGTGCTGCAGCCAAAACATTTATGTAAGCTACTTCCTGAATGTTTTTCACTTTAAAGTGATGTGTAGGTTAAAAAACTTACAGAGGTAGCTGTAAAACAAACAGCTGGGGCTGAACCTCAGAAGGATTATGTCAACCATTAAAAACACTTAATCACTTATGGTGACAGATCTGTAAAAAATGTGCTGGAAAAAAGATTCCAAAACATTCAATAATATTTTACTGAAATAATAATTGTAGTTTATTGGCCGTTTGGCAGTTTTTGCATCTCTTTCAACTTAATTGGTTTAAAAGCCCGCATTTGCACTTGTTTCCCACCTTTCCTGTAACTAATCTAATCCAGATACAGATTTGCTGTATCCAGGACTGCTTGTGAGCTTCTGAGCCCCCCAAGCCTTTCTGTGTTGGAGGGAAGCTTTCTAGCTTATCAGTGGGAGTGGTAAGCCTATTTGCCACAAGAGTGGTTTCTGGCCCAGACATTGTAGTTTATTGGCCGTTTGGCAGCTTTTGCATCTCTTTCAACTTACTGGTTTAAAAGCCCGCATTTGCACTTGTTTCCCACCTTTCCTGTAACTAATCTAATCCAGATACAGATTTGCTGTATCCAGGACTGCTTGTGAGTTTCTGAGCCCCCCAAGCCTTTCTGTGCTGGAGGGAAGCTTTCTAGCTTATCAGTGGGAGTGGTAAGCCTATTTGCCACAAGAGTGGTTTCTGGCCCAGACATTGTAGTTTACTGGCTGTTTATGGCAGTTTTTCCATCTCTTTCAACTTTCTGGTTTAAAAGCCCTCATTTGCACTTGTTTCCCACCTTTCCTGTAACTAGTCTAGTCCAGATACAGATTTGCTGTATCCAGGACTGTTTGTAAGCTTCTGAGCCCCCCAAGCCTTTCTGTGTTGGAGGGAAGCATTCTAGCTTATCAGTGGGAGTGGTAAGCACTAGGTAGCCTATCTACCACAAAATCCAGGTACAGATTCTTAGTTTTAGCACTTGAATTTGCTTATTTGTGCCCAGCACTTGTTCAGAACTTGTTGTTAGCACTAAATAAGATATGAATTTCTACAGCACTCAACCTTACTCTTTACCTAGAAGAAAACAGTTTTTGTACTTACTTTCCTCACTTGCTTAGAGAAAAACAGCTCTTATACTCACTTTCCTCACTTGTCTAGAGGAAAGTATTTTTTTATTCAGGCATGTCCAAGGGTTAGCTCCCAGTGTTCTCTCCTGTCTATCTGATGAATCTGGGCATCTTGGGACAATGTAGCAATTGCCTCATGTACACAGACAACCCTCTCCTCCTACCACCCAACATCACAACCTGTGAGAGATGCACTTATCTAGCCAAACTGGAGGTAAAGCTCTCTCCAACCAAGACTGAACTTCACAGTCAAGAGGAGAAGGTAAACACTTGCACCACACCACACACATCACATAGTCCCACTAAACCTACACCACCAAAATCCACACATAGAAACACAAAAACATTTGTGGAGGCTGTCAATATCTGTTCAAGCAATAGGGAGACCTCCAAAGCAGAAATGCAAGCAACCTCCACCTCCAACACAACCCAAAGGACACATAGCCCACAGACTCAGTGTGCCAATAAACCACAGCCTATAAGGCAAAACAACTTACCCAACACACTAGTCATAAGTGATTTTATAGTCAGGCACACTGATGTCCCACTCACCAAGCTAAACAAGGAGAAGGTTAATGTCAACTGCCTGTCGGGTGCCAGGATCCCCCACATAACCCACGCACTAAGGTCACTCCACAACAAGTACAAATATGACTCTGTCATTGTCCATGTTGGTGTGAACTACCTGAGATGTACCTCCCTGGACTACATGTAAAAGAGACATGGAAGAGCTCTTCGATCTTGTAGCCCAGGCAGGTATGACCATAGCCCTGAGTACCATCCTGCCATCGCCCAGAATGATACCGCAGTACAAGGATAAAATGATTGACTTCAACAATTGGCTAAGCTTCTGGTGTCATTCTAAGGGGATCCAATATCTGTCTGCCTGGGATGACATAGTCGACAGACCACGATGCTTTGCCAGAGATGGCCTACACCTGTCACCCCTAGGATTCCGGATACTGGCTAAGGGTCTTGCCACCCCTATAATGCCTTTTTAGGCAATATTCAAATGACAAATTCACCACCATAACAGGAACAGGCAAGCAAAAACTGGGGGTAATGCTATTCAATGCTAGAAGTCTAAATCTCAAAATGCACTCACTTGAGGCACTTCTTAAAATGGAGAATATAGATATCTGTGCAGTGACTGAGACCTGGTTCAAGGCTCTAGAGAACACCCCTGCATTACCAGGCTATAACTCATACAACACTTTCTGGCCATCTAACCTGGACCAGAACACCAAAGGCAGAGGTGTGTCCATATTTATTTAGGATATCCACACCTCTAGGTTAGTTGCGCAGCATAATACATTTGAGGTTATCCACGTGCAACTAACGCTGGGCAAAACTGCAATCCTAATTGTAGCTTGCTACAGATCCCCCACCATGCCCCAAGATTCCCACTCCTCTTTTCTTGATATACTGGAAAATATTAGGGTTCAACCAAACACCCCAATAATGGGCAATTTCAACTACCCCACCATTAACTGGGAAAACTACTCATGTACCAACTCCTTCGCTCAATACTTTCTGGAATTTATAAATTCCAATGCCTTGGATCAACCTATCCACACCCACACCAGGAGCAACAATATACTAGACCTAGTCATTACCAGCTTGAGTGACTGGTGTCCCACACCTGAAGTCAACTCCTTGTTGGTCAGATCTGACCATAAGCTAATTACCCTAGATATCCGCATCCCGCCCCCACCCACCATTAAGGAAACCACAGTAAAAATTTTCTCCAAAGCCAACTTCATGCTTCTTAAGACAGAAGTGGTGAACTTCATGACACCCATGCAGATGGACAATACAATTACGACTGCTGAATCCTACACAAAAGCACTCAATAAGCACTTACACGAGTGCATGGATCGTGCTATCCCAAACAGAACCAAGACACTATCCTCCAAAAAAAGAAAGGCAATCTGGTGATCCCCTGCCATAAACAAACTCTACAACAGAAGGAAGAAACTGTTGCAAAAGTGAGTAAAATCCCATGAGTGGAGGAGCTCCGTGGTCAGCCTCAGTAAGAAGCTTAGATCCCTTATAAGATCCTCCAAAGCTAGCTGCAAAAACAAAATTGCCACTGATTCTACAGCTATGGCAAGAATCTCAATGACAACAGCCAGATCTGCCCTAAGTTACAGCACAACGGCATGAAAATTACATGACCAACTGATATTGCCAACATCCTGGCAGATAGGTTCAGTGCTAACTTTACCCCATCTCACCCCCTAAAGGGCCCATACCTATACAGGAAGAATGCATAGTCCCTGTAATCCCATCTATGCAGGTAAAAGCTGCACTCTCTAAAACCAAAAACACACCATCCATGGGACCAGACAACATCCCAGGCTGCGTTTTACATGAATTTCAGAATGAACTGGCTCCCCACCTAAGCACCATGTTCAATCATAGTCTCACATCAGGCTTTGTGCCCACTGAATGGAGCACAGCAACAGTTATCCCACTACACAAAGGGGGAGTCACTACTGATCCTGGGAACTATTGCCCTATTAGCCTGACGAGCCTGGTCTGCAAGGCCATGGAATGTATATAAACAAAGACATTGGTAATGTCCAAAATCTGGACCCCACCTAGTTCGGGTTTGTGAAAGGCAGCTCATGCCTTCTGAACCTGATCGACTTCTTTGAGGCAGTCACAAAAGCCGTAGATGAGGGTAAGGTGGTTCACGCAGCCTATCCTGACCTCAACAAGGCTTTTGACACCATCTCCCATTCTGGAATTATAGCTAAACTCACTAAACTAGGTATAAATCCCTATGTCACAAGATGGGTTGCCAACTTGACTTCAAACCAGTGACAAGTGGAATACCACAGGGTTCAGTCCTGGGACCTCTCCTGTTTGGAATCTACTTCTCTGAAGTACAGGCTAACGCAGAAGGCCTCTGGCTAACAAAGTTTGCAGATGACTGCAAACTAGGACCCATAGTCGAGTCCACAAATTATGTGAACATCCTACAGAAGGGCCTCACTGAGACAGATGCCAGGTGTCAGAGGCATGACCTTAAGCTCAATGGCAAAAAGTGCATTGTCATCCCCTTTGGTAAAAACTCTGTACCCATGAACTACCACATAAACGGCAGTCTACTTAACACCTGATGTGTGATAAGAGACCTTGGGACCCATGTGGACAGTAGTCTCTCCTTTGATAATCGCATCACCACAGTAGTCAGGAAATCCTTCTATGTGGCACACCTCATCAGAAAAGGGTTCTCATCAAGTAAAAAATAAGTCATTGTTCCCCTCTATTCAGCAGTCATTAGACACATTATAGAGTACAACACCACTTTTGGAATGTACCTCATAAGACATCTACAGCGGCTGGAAAGGCTACAGCAGTACCTCACAAAGAGGATTACTGGCCTCAAACAGATGGCCTACACTGACCGTCTCAAAAAACTCCAGCTTTACTCTGTAGCATATCACCTACTCTGAGGAGATCTCTGCCTAACATATAAAGCTATGTTAAACCCAGAGCTGTTGGACATGCTACACCTAAAGAAATCCCAATTCCTCCGAGCTACATGCTGTAGGGAACTCAACCTTGTCACCACAATAAACAGGACATGCTGGAGGGATAGATTCCTGTCCCAGAGACTTCCTATATTCTGGAACAAGCTACCCATCTAAGTCAAGCAAAGTTCCTCATTAGCACTCTTCAAGAAAAATCTTGAGTGGATGGGAAATAGAAAATACACCCCGGGGATCACTTCTGTGGCTCTGCTCGACAAGGGCACAGGAAATTAACTTTCTTGGGTGGCGTAATCCAGGCAACATTTTTGGCTAGGCTTAATTAGGCCATTGGGCCAATAGCCTAGTACCTACCTATGAACCTATGAATATATATTTAATGTTTTATTACATATAAGATTTTTATTGGATGTCCACAGTACTGAGTACTTCATTTCTGATGTGGCATTTTTTAGTTCCTTCCTTTCCCTTAACTTCAAAGGGGCTCTTGTTCCTGCCACATCTCTGCTGTGGCACATGCTGTGATTATATCTTATGCAGCAGTTGTTGGAGTTGTGATGGGGAAGAAAGAGATAATTGGGAACATAATTTCTCAAGAGTGTAATGGAGTGGCAGACTTTAAAGATTCCCTGCAGAATACTCTGTCAGAAATACTAGGTGATAAAATTGTTGTAACTAAGGAGATATTTGTTTTATCTGTGATACAGAATTGGAGTTGCTTAGACATGGTAAGGCCTTAATGAGTTTAATTCTGTGGCTTCCAAAAAGAAATTACAAGAAAATGGAAATCAAAGTCTAAAGAAACCATAGCAGAAGTAGGGAATATAGTAACTAAACTCACCCTAACTCCAAAATTGGGCCTTTGTGCCTTTCTTCTGAAAAATTCTTCTGCTCCCTACTTATTACTGTGTCCACCCATGCTCCACATACTTCTGCAAATTCCTTCTAAACAATGTCAGAGCCAAAACTCATCCACAACTTCCTGACATAACTTCTGAGTTCCCTTAACTCTACAACTGATTTATCTTTCTTCTACCCTTTGGCAAGCTTTCTTTTAACTTCCACTGATACCACAAATACTTTTAGTCCAAAAACTATTTGCATCACCAATAGCCTGGCCGCTATCCCAAACACCTAAACTAGTCAAATTTTCCCAACTCCATTCTGATAAACCCCTTTCCATGTAATTAACAACTTTTCCCATGCATACCATATCTTTTCATAGCATGCTTATAATCTGCCTCTAGCTTATTCATTTCCAGTGCTATTCTGGCTAGTCCATATTTTCTCATGTACCTCTATGGGGGCTCTGTTCCTTTAGGAAAATGTTTCTTCTGCATCTCATAAGCTATGGTTATCCATTTAAATTACTCCACACAATCCAAATGTTTTCTGAGGTATATTCTTCTGACCATCTCTGTTCTCACAAATCCACCTCTTGCTGAGTGTATCAAAACTTTCTAGACTACTCCTCTCCCACAGATCTCTGTAAACATGTTCTAGTCTACTGTTATCCTTCTGGAACCACCTGTCCACAATATCATCACATTTCCACGTCACATTCCGGCTCTCATTATACTTCCTTTATATAATAACCAGGAACTTTTACCCAAATTTCTTTTGTTCTGCGTTAACTCAAAGTCTTAAAAGACCTCCTTTTTACACCTTCTAACAGGTCATTCACAAAAACTATTCCTTTCTGAGACTAACTTCTAATCAACCATCAAAGACTTTCTTTGATCTCTCCTTCTAAAGTACAACCATCATCCGTCTCTTAGCTTCTTAGCAACTTATCCACCTTTTTCTATGTAACTTTCTGAATCATTCCTCCCTCAGACTAACTTATCTCCATCAGTAAATTCTCAAACCATCCATTTTAAATTGGAATACCACATCCACTGGAATATATGTCCAGATTAACCATTTAACCACTGCTATAGACCTGATAAGATCCAATATACTCAAACCTCCCTTACCTCCTTCTGCTTTCAGTCTGCATTATCTTCTGCTCTCTGTGACAAATTTATCAAACATGTTTTCTGTTTCCTTAATTTCCTGTCTTTTAGCTTTAATGCAATGTACCATATAAAGTATAAACCAAGGAAAGAATCAACATCCTTACAATTTGAAGTCGAGATTCAAAACTTTTAATTCTCCAAGACCATCTGTCCAAAGTCCAACTTACGATATCCTTCACATCCTCCTAATTACTGTCAGTTGCTTTGGTTACTGTAAGATACACTTTTAACCCCAAATATTCCTTCCACTCCCCTCAAAAAAAGGAACAGACCATTTCTAGGTCCCACTGCATTTTTCACACCAGGACCATTAAAGACCTAATAAGTGTAAAAAGCAGCCCTGATTCCTGTTAAGATTCTTCCAACAGTGCCATTATGAAGGGTAACTGCCAATATACATTTTCTAGCAGAAGGAAATAGTCAACCACAAAAAAGAAGATTTTATACTATTCTTCCCTGTATCCTACCTCCCATTCTTAGTAAGAAGCTCTAATACTTTGGACCAAGTTTTTCATAATAAGAATTAATAATACAGTATACCTTGGCCTCTCTTGTCTGGTGCTCCTTTGTAACTGTACTTTTTCTGACATACATTCATTCACTGCAATTCAGACACTAGAAGGCCTTCACATAGTGTTTTATCCCACCACTTGATCTACTATGCTTAACAGACCCTCCTGATCAACTGTATCAGTATATTTCATTATATCAAGGAGAACCACCCTTGCCTTAACCATCCTGTTATGTTCTCCCCATGAGATGAACTATTACAAAACTCTCCAGTGGCTGCCAAAAATGACCTTTTACAAACCCCATTTGGTCAGGATGCACCAATTTAGGCAATACTCTTTCCATCTGTGTAGATAATATTCCAGCTAGTACTTTTATATCCACATTACTAAGTCTACTTACCCTCTACCATAATCCTAAAAACTTACGCTCTGCTAATAAACTACTGTTTAACACCAGCAGAGCTAACAATGTAGCAGGCGACTCCCTCTTCTGTAACACCGTTGGTAAGCTATGGAATCTTCGACCCACTGAACTTACTACTCTCTGCTCTCATAAACTTTTCAAAAAGAAGCTCAAGCTTCATCTCAAGAAACACTGGTTATGTTCCTGTATTATCCCTGACTAACTGCTGCTTCTTCTCACTACAACCACCTGCATCATCTACCCTTCCCTTCTAAAGCTGCTTACTATGAATCCTGTGACCGAATTCTTCATATTTACTTCTTTATTATCATCTTTGTTTAACTGCTTTACCATTGTATACATTGCATATATTCTTCTGTAGACTTTTTCATGACCATATTTTAAATGTGGTTTTTTCTATTATTCTGTAGACTTTTTCATGACCATACTTAAATGTTTTTTATTATATATTGTTCTATTCTACTTTTGGTCTATCATATGTTGTCTATTGTAT